>NC_056454.1:38706565-38791565 GCF_018296145.1 Oncorhynchus tshawytscha
GCAGGTAGCCTAGTGGTGGCAGGTAGCCTAGTGGTGGCAGGTAGCCTAGTGGTGGCAGGTAGTCTAGTGGTGGCAGGTAGCCTAGTGGTGGCAGGTAGCCTAGTGGTGGCTAGTGGTGGCAGGTAGTCTAGTGGTGGCAGGTAGCCTTGTGGTGGCAGGTAGCTAGTGGTGGCAGGTAGTAGTGGTGGCAGGTAGCCTAGTGGTGGCAGGTAGTCTAGTGGTGGCAGGTAGCCTAGTGGTGGCAGGTAGCCCTAGCCTCGTGGTGGCAGGTAGTCTAGTGGTGGCAGGTAGTCTAGTGGTGGCAGGTAGCCTCGTGGTGGCAGGTAGCCTAGTGGTGGCAGGTAGCCTAGTGGTGGCAGGTAGCCTAGTGGTGGCAGGTAGCCTCGTGGTGGCAGGTAGCCTAGTGGTGGCAGGTAGCCTAGTGGTGGCAGATAGTCTAGTGGTGGCAGGTAGTCTAGTGGTGGCAGGTGCCTAGTGGTGGCAGGTAGTCTAGTGGTGGCAGGTAGTCTAGTGGTGGCAGGTAGCCTAGTGGTGGCAGGTAGCCTGGTGGCAGGTAGTGGTGGCAGGTAGCCTAGTGGTGGCAGGTAGTCTAGTGGTGGCAGGTAGCCTAGTGGTGGCAGGTAGCCTGGCAGTGGTGGCAGGTAGCCTAGTGGTGGCAGGTAGCCTAGTGGTGGCAGGTAGCCTAGTGGTGGTGGCAGTAGTGGTAGCCTAGTGGTGGCAGGTAGCCTAGTGGTGGCAGGTAGCCTAGTGGTGGCAGGTAGCCTAGTGGTGGCAGGTAGTCTAGTAGTGGCAGGTAGTCTAGTGGTGGCAGGTAGCCTAGTGGTGGCAGGTAGCCTAGTGGTCGCAGGTAGTCTAGTCGTGGCAGGTAGCCTAGTGGTGGCAGGTAGCCTAGTGGTTAGAGTGCTGGCCTAATAACTGGAAGCTTACAAGATCAAATCCCTGAGCTGACAAGGTAAAAATCTATTGTTCTGACCCCGAACTAGGCACTGTTCCTAGCCTGTCATTGAAAAAAAGAATTTGTTCTTAACTGACTTGCCTGGTAAAATAAAAATGTGAGGATCAACGAAGTGCTGCTAACCCAGCCCAAAGCCTAAACTCAACTAGGGGACAGTATTTCATTTTCAGAGCAATGAAGCACAAAGGACAACAACATGCCCAGTCACTTTAGTGCTGCTTTGACATTGCGACAATAAACACATTTTCGCTTCAGTACCCCTATGCCAAGGCTGGCATGACAACAATGACTTTGGGTGTGGAACAGCGCCCGAGGCTACCATAAGATCATGTTTAATGTTTTTCCACCCTGATTCAAAAACATGCCAACAACCTTGAGCCTAACAAAGTTGAAGTTCATGTTCAGTTCTGCCCTGGAGTTTGGTTTGTCAGAGGTGAACTGCTTGGCATTTTTAAAACGTAGATGTATCACTTTTTCTGTGATTTACACTAGTAACAAAGACACATACAAAGGGGATATGCACATCCCAAACACACTAACCTTCAGAAAAACCTGTTCTGGGCAAAACAAACTGTAGCTAAAGAAATAAAAGGCCTGCCCGCAGTCCAATGCTTCTCTACAGTGATGTATTTCTGCCCACAGTCCAATGCTTCTCTACAGTGATGTATTTCTGCCCGCAGTCCAATGCTTCTCTACAGTGATGTATTTCTGCCCGCAGTCCAATGCTTCTCTACAGTGATGTGTTTCTGCCCACAGTCCAATGCTTCTCTACAGTGATGTGTTTCTGCCCACAGTCCAATGCTTCTCTACAGTGATGTGTTTCTGCCCACAGTCCAATGCTTCTCTACAGTGATGTATTTCTGCCCACAGTCCAATGCTTCTCTACAGTGATGTATTTCTGCCCACAGTCCACAGTGATGTATTTCTGCCCACAGTCCAATGCTTCTCTACAGTGATGTATTTCTGCCCACAGTCCAATGCTTCTCTACAGTGATGTATTTCTGCCCGCAGTCCAATGCTTCTCTACAGTGATGTATTTCTGCCCACAGTCCAATGCTTCTCTACAGTGATGTGTTTCTGCCCACAGTCCAATGCTTCTCTACAGTGATGTATTTCTGCCCACAGTCCAATGCTTCTCTACAGTGATGTATTTCTGCCCACAGTCCAATGCTTCTCTACAGTGATGTATTTCTGCCCGCAGTCCAATGCTTCTCTACAGTGATGTATTTCTGCCCACAGTCCAATGCTTCTCTACAGTGATGTATTTCTGCCCACAGTCCAATGCTTCTCTACAGTGATGTATTTCTGCCCGCAGTCCAATGCTTCTCTACAGTGATGTATTTCTGCCCACAGTCCAATGCTTCTCTACAGTGATGTATTTCTGCCCACAGTCCAATGCTTCTCTACAGTGATGTATTTCTGCCCGCAGTCCAATGCTTCTCTACAGTGATGTATTTCTGCCCGCAGTCCAATGCTTCTCTACAGTGATGTATTTCTGCCCACAGTCCAATGCTTCTCTACAGTGATGTGTTTCTGCCCACAACAAAGATACATGTAAAAGAAGACAAAGGACCCAGGCTCCTGGCTGTCAACACAGCCTGGGTTCAATAGAGAGAGAGAGAGTTAAACTAAACATTATGGAAATGAACTGAACTGCAATTACATTGAACTAGATTTAATCATTGTTATTTCCTCCACTCTCTGATCAGTTTACAATATCCTTGTCCCCAGGGGAAAGAACTGCCTATCTAAGTGGGTCTGTATTGCAAAGACTTGGGACATACTGTCTTACTTAGCCCTGCTCTTCAATCTTTTCAACCTCCCCAGTCCTGGTGAAAGAGTGATGGTCCAGAGAAAGCTCAGTGAGACAGACAGAGGGCAGAGTGTCTGCGGGTTTTCGCTCCTTCCTTGTACTTCATTGATGAATTAATTCACTGATTAGTAAGGAACTCCCCCCAGCTGGTTGTCTAGGGCTTAATTGAAAGGAAAAAACTAAATCCTGCAGAAACTAGGCCCTCCATGGAATGAGTTGGACACCCTGCGCTAGTGTGAGTGTGTGTGCGTGAGAGAGACAGACATAGATAAAGGAGGACACACACCCAGACTCATTGGGCCCTATTGTTCCACCAGAATGTCTACCTCTCTTGTGATTTGCCTGTACTGTTTGATCACCGCCCTGGACTCACAGACAGACAGACAGACAGACAGACAGTGTCTTGATACTGATCAGCCAGACAGACAAGTCTGTAAATCTCAGACTGCCAGAATCAGCCTTCAACCATTAACTGCATGGTCTTACACAATATGTGCACCTCTTCCTGTACAAGCCCAGGCCAATGAAAGATCACCGCTCCTCTGGAAACGTGTTCTACTCACCAACGACATTAAAAGACACAATTCTCTCACAGGTCAGTCTGGTCAAAGCAAACAATAATTTGTGTGTCCTTCTATGCTGCTGGTGGCTAACCAAAAATCCTGGCCGTTTTACAGTGTGTTCCAGAAACATGGGGTTGCCTTGCTAATGCTGACAACATGGTTATTGGCAAAACAAGCTCTGTTGCCATGTGGGCATAGCAACCCTTCATGTAAGGCAGGAGCAGAGCAGGGCTCTCTAGACAGAAGACATCTATGGATACACATATTTCAGTAGAATAGGAATAAAGAAACAAACAATAGGATGTGTCAATATTTTAAGTGAGAGATCTGCTAGGTACTTTCAGTAGGCCTATATATCCCACCAGTCGTCAACTGTAAATATAATTTATTTGAGTTGATACCTGCGCACTGTCCCTGGCTGCCCTATAATACTCCATTCAATGTATACTCTTGTTCAATGTTCAGTCTTCCTCACACTCACCTCACTGTTCACTAGAAACCTTTTCTCTGTCAAATTAAAGGATTATGAGCATATTTAAGAACACAATTAGGCATGGTTTCAATTCTCAATGAGCCGAACTGCCTAACCTCATTAGCTAGTTTCCACTTGAGAAGCCCTGTAAAAATAGGATTAACTCAAAGGTTTTTTTCTCTTGTGTGGACAGAGGAGTGTGACAGGGAGACAAAGCTACTGTACCACTACCACAATCCCTGCTTGTATCCCACTGAGCCTGGCTAAGAGAGGAGAAAAATCTTCAGAAATCTACAGAATAAAGCACCATTGGCCTAGGCTCACAGCCTACTGGCACTACCCAGCTAGGACATTCAGTTCCTTGGAACATGTGGGTGCTTATGTTTTTGGTTTCCCATTGGTTCTGGGCACAAAGCTATACGATTCCTGACTGGTAAAATCAACAACAACAAAAAATGTAAGTTGCAGGGAGGTTTTGAGAATGTTTTACTATGGTTCCCTGAAAGTTTTCCTGAGAGGTTTTATGATTCATTTCCTTAGGTATTAATCATGCAAACATTTTTATTGTGGCACAGCATCAGTGAGAATTGAACCTATGATCTTTTCCCTGTCCATGGAATTAGTTCACTGTGCCACCAGGATGGAGCTAACGTGACATGTTTTTTTAACTGATACAAAGCTGTTCATTTTCATCTATTCAAACAGACCCCCTTTCAAAGGAAACAAGCATTTGGTGTGTGTGGCCAACACACCTGAACAGACTTAACAAGATAGAGGCTAGAGAGAGTTTTGTTGACGCTGAGAACGGAATTTATGTTTTATATAGCATTCTTAGAATGTTCTTCGAACGTTACTAATGTTTTCTTGTTTTTTTTAGAAAGTCTTAATGTGCTGAGAACATGACTTTAAATAGAACCATGAAGAAACCTTCAGAAAACGTTATGTAGCAGTACTGAAATTCCCACAGAAGTATGTTGTTTTTTAACATTCTCTGAACGTTCTGAGAACATTACTTTAAATAGAACCATGAGAAAACATGTAGAAAATGTTATGCTGAAGTACTGAAATTACCACCTAAGAATCATATGGTTCTCAGAACTTTCTGTGCTAGCTGGGTATCATGCACCATTCCCAGAACATTGTGGGATGGTTGTATACAAGATAAGCATAGGACAACCAAGCTCTCACCAAGTTCGAAGATATATTGTTCCAGAACATTATGTGCTAGCTGGGTAGTGGATAGGGGCCTTTATTTGTGTGCAGCCTGATAAGAAAAGATTTTTCATTTATATGCTTGAGAGTTGGGGCGGCAGGGTAGCCTAGTAGTTAGAGTGTTGGACTAGTAACCGGAAAGTTGCAAGTTCAAACCCCCGAGCTGACAAGGTACAAATCTGTCATTCTGCCCTTGAACAGGCAGTTAACCCACTGTTCCTAGGCCGTCATTGAAAATAAGAATTTGTTCTTAACTGACTTGCCTAGTTAAATAAAGGTACAATAAAAAGCTCAATATGCAAGGCTGTGCTTGTCTGTCTGTAAAGCCTGGGGCTGGTGAATTCAGGGCTATGAGTTCACCGGTTCAAACTGTGCTAACTGTACCCTCAGGAAGCAAATACTGATCAGTCTTCCTGATTGTAGCCCAGCCAAACACATTACCAACCAACGTTGATGGATGGATTCATATTTCATTAACGGAGGGAGGAGAATGTAGCCGCATGGGAGAGGAGAAAAAACCTAGATGTAGAATACAGGTTTTATGTGGTTAAAAGAGTGGCTTCAAATTCAGAAAAGGCCTGGGGGCACTCACTCATCCATCTGCCCACGCCCTCCCCCGTCTCTACCCTTCATGCCCCTAACAGGGCTGTGTCCCCCGACCCTCCCTCCTCCCTTCCCATTACCCTCGCATCTGGCCCACCCCCTCAGAGTGATAACAATCTCTCCTAATCCCCTGTGAGAGTAGTGACCTGCTGACCTCCCCCTGCCCCCTCCTCCCTCCCCTCCCTGTATCTCCGGTACAGATCAGTCAAAGCTCACCTCTTGCATGGGCAGCAACATCAGCTTTTACACGCACAATCCTGACTGAGATACAGGGCCTGACAGACAAACAGACAGGAGGAGACTGTGTGTGTATGGCTGCACTGTGGCTTGTGCTGCAACACCTAGAGATAGGAGTGGATGGGGGACGGGAGAGGGGAGTGCTGATAAATGAAGGTTAAATAAATAAAAATCTCAGTTTCAGATCATTGTCTTACACTGTCCTGATTGGTTGGGAGGTTAGGTTATTCAGGGAAGCCATTAATAACCATTTAAATGTTGTGTTGACACATTCCTTGTTAGGGTAAATCCCTGCCCAAGGGGTGATGCTATGCACCCATGGTTTTATAACCTCTGACCCTGGCTCCTTGCCGTAGACTACACTAACAGGTTCAGCCAATGACAGACAAGGTAGTTTTCAGCAGCAGACAGAGGGTCTGTAGGGGGAGAGGAGAGGAGACGGTCTGTGGGGGTGAATTGTTAGATACTACTGCACTGTTGTATTTCTCTACACCCGCAATAACATCTGATAAATATATGTATGCGACCAATAAAATGTGATTGGATTTAGGGGGAGAAGAGAGGACAAGGACTGTGGGGGAGAGGAGGTCTGTGGGATGAGAGGAGAAGGTCTGTGGGGGAGAGGAGGTCTGTGGGATGAGAGGAGAAGGTCTACAGGGGGAGGTCTGTGCGATGAGAGGAGAAGGTCTGCAGGGAGAGGAGGTCTGTGGGATGAGAGGAGAAGGTCTGCGGGGGGAGAGGAGGTCTGTGCGATGAGAGGAGAAGGTCTACAGGGGGAGGTCTGTGCGATGAGAGGAGAAGGTCTGCAGGGGAGAGGAGGTCTGTGGGATGAGAGGAGAAGGTCTGCGGGGGAGAGGAGGTCTGTGCGATGAGAGGAGAAGGTCTACGGGGGGGGGTCTGTGCGATGAGAGGAGAAGGTCTGCAGGGGAGAGGAGGTCTGTGCGATGAGAGGAGAGGTCTGCGGGCGAAGAGGAGAGGACATTCCTTTACATTGATCTGAGACTAGGCAACACACAGTGATCTGACACACATACTGTATAAAGGGATGCAGATGCACACACACACACACACACACACACACACACACACACACACACACACACACTAAGAGATCTAACATAGAGACATTAGCTATAAAGACAGTGTATGATCTCAGAGTCCTAAAAATAATTCAGCCATATGATTTGAGCTGGCTTGTCAGAGATGAGTGCTACTGTCTGGCAGGGAGTCAGCACCAGCCAACGGAGAGGACTGTGGGTATATTTATCTTTTGCACCACAGGAACACAACAGCAGGACATGACAGGTTCAAACGGATCAAACAACCACTAACACACAGTTAGACGCACACACATACAGTAGACGCACACACTTACTGTCGACGCACACATTTACTGTAGACGCACACACTTACTGTAGACGCACACACTTACTGTAGACGCACACACTTACTGTAGACGCACACACATACTGTAGACGCACACACTTACTGTAGACGCACACACTTACTGTAGACGCACACACTTACTGTAGACGCACACACTTACTGTAGACGCACACATTTACTGTAGACGCACACACTTACTGTAGAAGCACACACTTACTGTAGACGCACACACATACTGTAAGCACACACTTACTACATGCACAGAGAGCAGGAGCACTACCATGAGAGGCAGACAGTCTCCCTTTCTGCTCATCTCACATAGCCAGGCAGATTACATTGATTGAACTTGATTCATCAGTGTGAAAATAACGAAGCAAAGCCCCGATTAGCTTGAGAATAATTCATATTGACAGCAGCTTGAACTGCAGCACAGATCCAGATCTGGGTCAGTGCTCTCCGCTCAGATGTTGAATGCTCTTGGAATGGTCCACTAACCATCTAGTCTACTACATTTGAACTATACAGTATATAACATTTCCATTGGTAAGAAAACTCTACTTCACTACCAGTCCAATGATTGGAGATGCCAAGAGAGGAGATGGGGGAAGTACGGTTTTACAAATGAGGGATGATCAAAGGAGATCCCATCCCCTAGAGAAGGAGGAGCCCCATTAGCCCATTCTGGCAAGGAGAGTTCCATTCTCACACATGGGTGGGTGTCTCTCACGTCTCCTGTCAAAGCCCCTCTCCCCCCTCCTCTTTCTGTGGTGGCTGAATTGAAAGAGTGAACATATTTAACCTTTATTTAACTAGGCAAGTCAGTTAAGAACAAATTCCTATTTACAATGACGGCCTACCCCGGCCAAACCCGGACGAAGCTGGGCAAATTGTGCGCCGCCATATGGGACTCCCAATCATTGCCGGATGTGATACAGCCTGGATAAAATAATGTCAAAAGTGAGACTCGGTCTTTCATTACACTCCTGGTTAAATGCAACCTAGCTGGCCTACCTGCCTCTCCTCTTATCTGGGTTGATACCTCTGGGAAACCATTGGGCTTTAACCAAGACACTGCATTGTCATTGTAATCAAACCAACAAAAACATCTAGAGATTCTTTCTTGTTTCTTACAGGGCAATCCAACACTTCCTAATCTGCAACTTCCTCTCTCCACACGCACACACGCACATACACATACACACTGGTAAAACTGGTAATGCTGGTACTGCTTGTGCTACTGGTAATACTGGTACTACTGGTACTATCAGTAATACTGGTGCTATTGGTAATACTGGTACTACAGGTAATACTGCTATGACAGGTACTACAGGTAATACTGGTACAACTGGTACTACAGGTAATACTGGTACTACTGGTACTATTGGTAATACTGGTACTACTGGTGCTACTGGTGCTACTGGTAATACTGGTACAACTGGTACTACAGGTAATACTGGTACTACTGGTACTATTGGTAATACTGGTGCTACTGGTGCTACTGGTACAACTGGTACTACAGGTAATACTGGTACTACTGGTACTATTGGTAATACTGGTGCTACTGGTAATACTGGTGCTACCAGTGCTACTGGTGCTACTGGTAATACTGGTGCTACCAGTGCTACTGGTGCTACTGGTAATACTGGTGCGACTGGTACTACTGGTAATACTGGTGCTACAGGTGCTACTGGTACTACTGGTGCTACTGGAAATACTGGTACCACTGGTAATACTGGTACTACTGGTACTATTGGAAATACTGGTGCTATTGGTAATACTGGTGCTACTGGTATAACTGGTGCTACTGAAAGTACAGGGTCTTTTGGTGCTACTGGTGCTACTGATACTACTGGGTCTTTTGGTGCTCCTGGTACTATTGGTAATACTGGTGCTACTGGTGCTACTGGTAATACTGGTACTACGGGTGCTACTGGTAATACTGGTGCTACTGCTACTACTGGTAATACTGGTGCTACTGGTAATACTGGTGCTACTGGTAATACTGGTGCTACTGGAAAACTGGTAATACTGGTAATACTGGTGCTACTGGTAGTACTAGTACTACTGGTATTACTGGTAATACTGGCGCTACTGGTACTACTGGTACTACTGGTAATACTTGTGCTACCATTGCTACTGGTAATACTGGTGCTACCAGTGTTACTGGTGCTACTGGTAATACTGGTGCTACTGTTACTACTGGTAACACTGGCGCTACTGGTATTACTGGTAATACTGGTGCTATTGGTAATACTGGTGCTACTGGTACTATTGGTAATACTGGTGCTATTGGTTATACTGGTGCTACTGGTATAACTGGTGCTACTGAAACTACAGGGTCTTTTGGTGCTACTGGTGCTACTGATACTACTGGGTCTTTTGGTGCTCCTGGTACTATTGGTAATACTGGTGCTACTGGTGCTACTGGTAATACTGGTACTACGGGTGCTACTGGTAATACTGGTGCTACTGCTACTACTGGTAATACTGGTGCTACTGGTAATACTGGTGCTACTGGTAATACTGGTGCTACTGGAAAACTGGTAATACTGGTAATACTGGTGCTACTGGTAGTACTAGTACTACTGGTATTACTGGTAATACTGGCGCTACTGGTACTACTGGTACTACTGGTAATACTTGTGCTACCATTGCTACTGGTAATACTGGTGCTACCAGTGTTACTGGTGCTACTGGTAATACTGGTGCTACTGTTACTACTGGTAACACTGGCGCTACTGGTATTACTGGTAATACTGGTGCTATTGGTAATACTGGTGCTACTGGTAATACTGGTACTACTGGTGCTACTGGTGCTACTGGTAATACTGGTGCTACTGGTAATACTGGTACTACTGGTGCTACTGGTAATACTGGTATTACTGGTAATACTGGTGCTATTGGTAATACTGGTGCTACTGGTAATACTGGTGCTACTGGTAATACTGGTGCTACTGGTAATACTGGTGCTACTGGTAATACTGGTGCTACTAGTGCTACTGGTAATACTGGTGCTACTGGTGTTACTGGTAATACTGGTGCTACTGGTACTACTGGTGTTACTGGTTCCCGAGTGGCACAGCGGTCCCTGGTTTGAATCTAGGCTGTATCACAACCGGCCGTGATCGGGAGTCCCATAAGGCGGTGCACAACTGGCCCAGCGTCGTCCGGGTGTGGCCCGGGTAGGCCGTCATTGTAAATAAGAATTAGTTCTTAACTGACTTGCCTAGTTAAATAAATAAATACTGGTAATACTGGTACTACTGGGAATCATGCCTGCTGATGGCTGCTCCACTGAGTGTCAAATCTCACACGTTCCTCGCCTCCCAAAAAGTCCCACAAGGGGGAGGGGGGCAGTGTGTGGAAATGTGTGTGTGACAGAGAGAACAAAACACTCAGGGAAGAGGGACCCCTTATGCCACTCACTCTGAATTCAGCCATGTCAAAGATCACTCATTGAGACCAAAGTGCCTAGTCTCTGATGAACTGTAAATCGAGAGCAACTGTCCTGTACCAATCAATATTTAATAAGGTAACAATTACGTTATATGAAGTATTAAAAACCAAAGGGTTGTTCACAGAGTATTGCTTTGACACTGAAATTGATGTAAAATTGAATAGTTGCAGCCTTGATGTAAACGTCCTTAGCCAGGCCAGTGCTACATTATTGTCTCTGTCTGGAATGCTAGCCTAATGGAACAGATAACCAGCCAGCCAGACAGACAGCCAGCCAGTCAGACAACCAGCCAGCCAGTCAGACAACCAGACAGCCAGTCAGACAGCCAGCCAGTCAGACAACCAGCCAGCCAGCCAGTCAGACAACCAGCCAGCCAATCAGACAGCCAGCCAGTCAGACAATCAGTGACAGAGTCATCAACAGAGTCAACAGCATCACAGCATTGGTATTTTTTGGAATACTTTTGGAATGTGTTTGTGTCCCAAATGGCACCCTGTTCTGTGGGCAGGGCCCAATAGGGCTATGGTCAAAAGTAGTGCACTAAATCAGGAATATGGTGTCCTTTTTAAATCCAAAACAGTGTCTATTTTATGTGACAAAATAACAATTGTGATAACCAGCCATTCAGCAGCAGGCTAACCCCTATCTCTCTCTCGCTCTCCCTGTAATGTTTCAGTCAACCCAGTGCCTGAAATTGTTACAATAATCAGAGCAAAATCCTGATGCAGAAATAGCTTTTATTTGACTTCTAAAATTAGAATTAAACTTCGATAAAGATTAGGATGTGTCCTGCTAATCTCAAACTCTTGGTCTCAATGTGTTAGCCAGCATTAGACTATGGCAGTAAATCACCACTGTCTCAGTGTTAGATTAATATTATTTATTAAATATTCATGCATGCTGCTCCATTTCAACCTCCCATATGGCCTCTGTTGTCCCTTCCTATACCCCCTGGCGCACGGACTCACACGCACACATGCATGTGCACGCGCACACACACACACACACACACACACACACACACACACACACACACACACACACACACACACACACACACACACACACACACACACACACACACACACACACACACACACACACACACACACACACACAGGCCTCAAGGGTGACTGCAATCAAAGAGGACAGACAGACAGGCAACACTCTTCCTACTGCACTATCAAAAGCCCATACTGCTTTGGGCTATGTTATGTGTGCTTTTTACTGTGCATCTCAATGGAAAAAATCTGTGAGCAGAGCAGGCATCAGGGGGATAAAGTCAAGCAAAGTCTGGAAATGAAAGAGATTAACATCAAAGGAATTACGATGCACCGTAAAAGACCACTGGGATGGTGTGTGTGTGTGTGTGTGTGTGTGTGTGTGTGTGTGTGTGTGTGTGTGTGTGTGTGTGTGTGTGTGTGTGTGTGTGTGTGTGTGTGTGTGTGTGTGTGTGTGTGACAGGGGTGGGAGCTGCGAGATTTAATTGTATTTTTTTTTTTTTTTTTACATTTTCCCCACACAGTATTTAGTACATACATCATGACATGACATCACTGTTTGCTGCCCATTAAGCTCGTCAACCTCCCAAATGATGTTCCTCTTTCATTCAATTTCTGCAATTTGAAGACCGAATGAGACATGACTGAATTGAGACCAATGTTCCCTCTAATTATTTTTGGCACTGAGCAAATTTCAGGTCTGCTGAGAGCAAACTTGAACATTGTGAAAATTCTGTGCAACTTTCAGCATGTGTTTACTGTGAACACTGAGGCTGTACCTGTTTTAAGTTACAGTTAACAGTGGCCATGTAGGCTATTGTGGATATTTCATCCTAATGTAGCACTACAGTACCAGAGTGGCCTACCATTTAAAAAATTGAGAAAATGCATCCCACAACATTTTTACATGGAAATTCTATCATTCAGCCTACAGTAGCAGCCAATGAGTGGTGTTCAATGTAGGCCTACATTCCATGAGACTTTTGGGGAAAAAACCATGCAGGGCTTGACATTAACCAGTTTATCCACTTGTCCTTCAGACAAGGTGACTGAAAATGTTGTGTTGTTTGATGCAAGAAACCACTTTACAAAATAAAATGCATTATTATTGCATACCATTATTACAGAGAATCATGCTACCCTCTGTCTATTGGCTACGTAGCTAAGTCAAGGCTGTCTCAAAATACAACACTGCCCCTTTAAGACAAAAAAAATACCTCTTTACCTGACTTGCTTTTTAGAGATGTTTAGAAATGAACAAGTTTTATTCTTGTAGGAAGCAATCCCTCCCCTATTGCTGACTGCAAATTATATATAACTGGGCTGATAACTCACTAACTAGCAAAGGATATGAACAAAATGTGCACACCTGGCAGCTGCCACTTTGATCTCAAAACAAGTGCATCTACTCACAACTGCTCATGCTGTAAACACAGTCCAGTTCAAAGTAAATTGTATTGATTCATATATGGCAATGATCTATTTGCATATAGGCCTACTGCAGCTCTGATTGTTTATGCCTCACCGGTCTATGTAAAGTATGGGCTTAGTAGTGCATGTCAATGCAATAGAATTCTACTCCAAAATCTCTTGCTTAGTTCACTTCGTTTCTGTATGTTGCATTAAAAGTGGATAATATTGCATTGATTCGATCACAATTGCCACAGTAAAGGGAAACATTTATAGTGTTAACAGGGAAAAATCTAAAATAGTGGTCACCGACTTTGTCTGAGTCAAGATCACTTTGAGTCAAAATTCAAGCCGACCTCTACCGCTCAGATTTGTTTTTAACATGACTTAAAAAATGTAAGCCTATGCAACATTAACCAATTAAAAACAGTACTGTAGCAATGACGTTTTTTGCAGTAAGCTATAGGCCCAATACATTATTATTGTATATTGTCTTTGCTTGAATTTTTCTGCAATAAATTGGTGGCGCAGTGGTCTAAGACACTATATCTCAGTGCTAGAGGCGTCACTACAGACACCCTGGTTCAAATCCAGGCTGTATCACAATCGGCTGTGTTTCCGAGTCCCATAGGGCGGTGCTCAATTGGCCCAGCGTGGTTAGGGTTTGGCCTGGGTAGGCCGTCATTGTAAATACAAATTTGTTCTTAACTGACTTGCCTAGTTAAGTTAATTTATTGTTGTTTGGGACATTAATTACATTTATATTTCAACATTTTAGGTAGGCTATATGATCCCACTGATAATAGATCCATTGTTGTATTATTTGTGAAGCACAGCTGAGTGAGGATACATTTCAATAATGAGCTTTTTATTTTGACTTTACTGGGCTGATGGTGCCTGCATTTAATAATCAGAATCGGTGGGTGGAGAGAGCAGCAGATTGAGGGTCCGCCTCAACATCCCTCCACTCTTCCTTTCCTCCACTGACACTGACCAAAAAGGGACACTGTCTTCCAGCTGTAGGCAAAACTTGTGTTGCACATCATTATTTCTGTCTCATGCACAACCTTATGTTGTTACTCTTATGAACAGAGAAAGTTAAATATTCCTTAATATTAAAAAAGACCCATGCCGCTAATAATAACAACAAAGCCAGCCTACAGATACAGTTTTCTATTCATTCATTACAGCTGCAGTGCTTGTTGTAGCGGAAATAGGAAGAACGCGTATTTTATGGCTTATAAAAGTTTTGAATACAAAATGTTGACAGTGCTGAGTAACAACTTAAACATGAACTCACTCATAAAAACAGCAGCTCTTTGCTGTATTCGTTGACAGTCTCTCTCTAGTCAAGGTTTTAAACATTTTGAAATCTCACAGTATCAACTTTGCTGTAGCTTTCTTTTATGCCTGCTACGTTACTGCAAACACGGTCATCTGTGCCATCCGATTGGCCAGCGATAGACATTATTCTATCATAGTCTTCTGCTGAAAAACATATGTGTTATGGCTTTACACCCCCTGATATATTGTAGAGAAAGAGTTACATGTCTATCAGAACACAAAGGGTGTTCTTTAATGGAAGCCTCTCCAACATAATCCAGGTAGAATCAGGTATTCCCCAGGTCAGCTGTTTAGGCCCCTTACATTTTCAGTTTTCACTAACAACTCACCACTGGCTTTGAGTAAAGCAGCTTAAAGGGAACATTGATTGTGACATAATGAGACACAATGAGACATGATTGAGTTGCGACATATTGAGGCACAATGAGACATGATTGAAATGAGACATAATGAGGCACAATGAGACATGATTGAGAACTATGATTTGTTCTTTACACTTTGGTTTCTCTTGCCTTAAGCAGAGATGACAGATTCACCTTCAGACAGTCAGGGAGAGACAAACCCTTATATGATATTTCATTAAGAGCTTTTATTCATTCTCTTGCTGCATTTAGTCATACTGTCTGTCTGTATGTCTGTCTGTCTGTCTGTCTGTCAACAGTAACCCTTCTATTCAATTGGTTTAAATGTGATGTAATAAAAAAATCTTTATGCAAGGGAAGTTGAAGGCAAGGAATGGATCCAAAGTTCTTAAAGATGAATTTCATTCATTTGACTGGTAGAAAGAGTTGCATGGACTCCTGCTGCTTCTAATATGAGCTTTTGTATCAAAGAATCTCCTACTCTTACACAAGGACTGACTGGCAATGAATTCAAATGGACATTCTTACATAATTAAACATGCATGTGCACAAATTGGTGTGTATAACCCCTTCCATAAATGTTTGACCCATGTACAAAATGTCACAGCCATTGCATCAGAAGGCATAGAATGTGGCCCGTAGCAGAACAATAAACGGTAGTGATCACATGACTTCAGGGTTGGCCAGTTAGAATAGACACTGGACTTTGGTCGCATGGATTCCTTCTTAGGAACCCTCAAATCCCTCATATCAGTTAGTTACCATTAACATCACAGACAGAAGCCAGACAACGCCACTTTATTGGCTGTCACTAAGCAGGCAGGATGTGTCCTGCCTTATTATTGATTTCCGACCACTGAGGCCGAATATGCTCTAGTATTTTTCAGAGCACAGAGAGGGATTGAATCTAGTTGTGGTAGTAATTGATGCAGTTGGGAGCAGCTAATGAGTAATAATGACCATTCACTGTGTCCAAATAAGCAGTATGAGACAACATAGGGATACCAGTACACATGAGCTTAAGTGGAATGAAGTCTGTATCAATCTCTCACCTGCTGTTGAATTTCTCTGGGTGCTTCTCTCTCATCAAGTGGAAGCGGTGAGCGATGGAGGCGTCCTATAGGGGAGACATAGAGCTGTATTAGGCTTTTACTGGGGCATTACCTTCCTCTTTTGTGATTGTGGTCCTGGGTCTGTGTGATCCTGGGTCTGTGTGATCCTGGGTCTGTGTGATCCTGGGTCTGTGTGATCCTGGGTCTGTGTGATCCTGGGTCTGTGTGATCCTGGGACTGCACTAGGCCTGATAACAGGCTCATAAAGTCACCACCTCAAATCAAATGTTATTTGTCACATGCGCCGAATACAATTCATTTATTTATTTTATTTAATCTTTATTTAACCAGGTGGCCAGTTGAGAACAAGTTCTTATTTACAACTGTGACCTGGCCAAGATAAAGCAAAGCAGTGCAACACAAACAACAACACAAGAGTTACACATAAACAAACCTACAGTCAATAACACAAAAGAAAAGAAAATTAGAAAAATCTATGTACAGTGTGTACAAATGTAGAAGATGTGCAGACTTTTCTGTGAAATGCTTGCTTACGAGCTTAAAAATAAAAGTCACTATATAGGAAAGCTGGGTTGGAACCCTTTTCCATCGGCGCCATCGTCAAACCTATCCTCCTGCCCACCCCTGTGTTGTGTGTTTGACCCCATCCCTGGAGGACCTCTGGGGGCAGGGGTAGACATAATCAGTCAAATGGCTCCAACACTAGGATGTGTGTTCTCCAGAGCCCGCCTCAGCTCTGCAATGACCTGAGGCCAGAATGAGCTCACTCATATTAGTCTTGTGCTATGGACATGGCACAGAGTGAGACATGACGACTGTCTAGGATTGAAAGCATTACAATAGATAAATAAGTGATTTTATCAGAAGGAGACAGGAGGCTTTCCGGTAATGGGCAGGTGGAGAGAGGACAGGGTATGGAGGAAATTGTTAAATGAGCAATGAACGTCATGTCCAAAAGAGAGAGAGACAACTGGCTTCCTAACAGTTGTGGTGATGGTGTTTATGAGAATGGTAACAAGACTGCAATGAAGATGGCAGTTATTTTGGTCATTTTTATCTGCTCCTAGAAATAAATCGACAAAGAACCTTTGGAAATTTCATCAGGTCAAACTTATTCTCAACAACGGAAAAAAAGTCCCTGTCACTAGTCACTGATGTTGTCCTGGTGACATTGCACAAATTGAAGCTAGAACACATTCTGCTAACACAAAGAAGGATTAAAGCAAAGGCAGTGTCAAGATAGAGAGACACGAGCGGGAGAAGAGAGAGGTAGAGAGACAGAGAAAGAGAGCCCTGGAGAGAGAGAAAGAAAGCGCCAGAGAAAAGACGTGGGAGGAGAGGAGACTGGAAAAGACCGGAAGGTATGGCAAGTCGCATCACCCTCAACTCTTTACCCTCCTCCCACTATCCACTGGAGCCTCTAACATCTCCGGGGCCCCCCATTAAACCTCTCCAGGGCCCTCCCTCCATCAAAACTAGCGTATGTCCCACGACATCAGCAACTATTGTGTCCCAAAATATCTCTGCACCTGCCAGCCTGGCATGGCTCAGTGGCTATGAACATGGAATCCATTTAAACAGGAACCTGGGGAAACAGGTGCTATTGGCAGTCTGGATGAACACCATGAACCATACACCAAATACTAGGCATAGTGATTAGAAGATGGGGGATGGGGGGAGTTGGTTTGTTGTTAACCTCTAGGCCTTGTGCCATGTTTAAAAAAGGGAGAGCGGTGGAAAGAAATCATGACATTTGATACATTGAAGGACTGCATGTTCTGTATCTGTATCTAGGGTGTACAGTGCCTTGCGAAAGTATTCGGCCCCCTTGAATTTTGAGACCTTTTGCCACATTTCAGGCTTCAAACATAAAGATATAAAACTGTATTTTTTTGTGAAGAATCAACAACAAGTGGGACACAATCATGAAGTGGAACGACATTTATTGGATATTTCAAACTTTTTTAACAAATCAAAAACTGAAAAATTGGGCGTGCAAAATTATTCAGCCCCCTTAAGTTAATACTTTGTAGCGCCACCTTTTGCTGCGATTACAGCTGTAAGTCGCTTGGGGTATGTCTCTATCAGTTTTGCACATCGAGAGACTGAAATTTTTTCCCATTTCTCCTTGCAAAATAGCTCGAGCTCAGTGAGGTTGGATGGAGAGCATTTGTGAACAGCAGTTTTCAGTTCTTTCCACAGATTCTAGATTGGATTCAGGTCTGGACTTTGACTTGGCCATTCTAACACCTAGATATGTTTATTTTTGAACCATTCCATTGTAGATTTTGCTTTATGTTTTGGATCATTGTCTTGTTGGAAGACAAATCTCCGTCCCAGTCTCAGGTCTTTTGCAGACTCCATCAGGTTTTCTTCCAGAATGGTCCTGTATTTGGCTCCATCCATCTTCCCATCAATTTTAACCATCTTCCCTGTCCCTGCTGAAGAAAAGCAGGCCCAAACCATGATGCTGCCACCACCATGTTTGACAGTGGGGATGTTGTGTACAGGGTGATGAGCTGTGTTGCTTTTACTCCAAACATAACGTTTTGCATTGTTGCCAAAAAGTTCAATTTTGGTTTCATCTGACCAGAGCACCTTCTTCCACATGTTTGGTGTGTCTCCCAGGTGGCTTGTGGCAAACTTTAAACTACACTTTTTATGGATATCTTTAAGAAATGGCTTTCTTCTTGCCACTCTTCCATAAAGGCCAGATTTGTGCAATATACGACTGATTGTTGTCCTATGGACAGAGTCTCCCACCTCAGCTGTAGATCTCTGCAGTTCATCCAGAGTGATCATGGGCCTCTTGGCTGCATCTCTGATCAGTCTTCTCCTTGTATGAGCTGAAAGTTTAGAGGGACGGCCAGGTCTTGGTAGATTTGCAGTGGTCTGATACTCCTTCCATTTCAATATTATCGCTTGCACAGTGCTCCTTGGGATGTTTAAAGCTTGGGAAATCTTTTTGTATCCAAATCCAGCTTTAAACTTCTTCACAACAGTATCTCGGACCTGCCTGGTGTGTTCCTTGTTCTTCCTGATGCTCTCTGCACTTTTAACGGACCTCTGAGACTATCACAGTGCAGGTGCATTTATACGGAGACTTGATTACACACAGGTGGATTGTATTTATCATCATTAGTCATTTAGGTCAACATTGGATCATTCAGAGATCCTCACTGAACTTCTGGAGAGAGTTTGCTGCACTGAAAGTAAAGGGGCTGAATAATTTTGCACGCCCAATTTTTCAGTTTTTGATTTGTTAAAAAAGTTTGAAATATCCAATAAATGTCGTTCCACTTCATGATTGTGTCCCACTTGTTGTTGATTCTTCACAAAAAAATACAGTTTTATATCTTTATGTTTGAAGCCTGAAATGTGGCAAAAGGTCGCAAAGTTCAAGGGGGCCAAATACTTTCGCAAGGCACTGTATCTAAGGGGGAGGAGTGGACAAAGAAACAAATCACTCGCTAGAAAAGAAAGGTTTTCAACCCATTTTGGGTAGTGCCCTTTAGGGAAAATTAACGTGTGCTGTGGGGATGTCATCGGCAACCTCTGAGGGAGATTCAGAGGAAAAGTGGGTGTCACCCCTATCTCCGCCCTCTCAATCCTCACCCCTATCTCCCCCCTCTCAACACTCACCCATATCTCCCCCTCTCAACCCTTACCCATATCTCCCCACTCTTAACCCTCACCCCTATTTCCCCCTCTCAACCCTCACCCCTATCTCCCCACTCTTAACCCTCACCCCTATTTCCCCCTCTCAACACTCACCCCTATCTCCCCCTCTCAACCCTCACCCCTATCTCCCCCCTCTCAACCCTCACCCCTATTTCCCCCCTCTCAACACTCACCCCTATCTCCCCACTCTCAACCCTCACCCCTATCTCCGCCCTCTCAATCCTCACCCCTATCTCCCCCTCTTAAACCTCACCCCTATCTCCCCTCTCAACCCTAATCCCTACCTCCCCCTCAACCCTAATCCCTATCTCCCCCTCACTCCCCCTCAACCCTAATCCCTATCTCCCCCTCACTCCCCCCTTAACCCTAATCCCTATCTCCCCTCTCTCACTCCCTCCCCTCAACACTAATCCCTATCTCCCCCTCTCCCCCAACCCTAATCCCTATCTACCCCTCTCAACCCTAATCCATCTCCACTCTCACTCCCCCTCTCAACCCTAATCCCTATCTCCCCCTCTCAACCCCAATCAATATCTCCCCCTCTCAAACCTCCCCATATTTGCCCCTCTCACTTTCCCCTCTCAAACTTCTCCCCATCTCCCTCTTTCATTCTTCCCTTTAAACCCCCTATTTTCTCCCTCACACTCCCCCCTCTCAACACTCACCCCTATCTCCCCTTTTCACTCTCCCCTCTCAACCCTCACCACTGTCTCTCCCCCTCTCAACCCCTGGACACAAATTAAGATCAAGCCTGGTATAAACTCATTGGAGAATCCCCATTGAAACAGCTTTTCAATAAGAGATATGAAGACGGTCAAATTGAACTGGAGCTCTTGATCTACATGTCCATACAGGGTCATAGCGAGCCTATCATAGCGAGCCGCTGTGCCGCTGTGGAGTCCATCTGTGCCCCTGTCATCATAGCTGTTGGTAGCAGGTGTTAACCCGACTCGCTGGGGACCTGTTCCTGTGAATATGGGAGTGTGTGCTTTTATGGAAGCAATGCATGCTGCTTCCCTCCAGAGTTCATTGTATCATTTGGGGTTATATACAGTGTCTTGTCTTTGTATATCTGTGTGAGGTTGTGTGAAGTTGTGGGAAGTTTTGTGAGGTTATGTGAGGTTTTATGAGGATGTGTGAGATTGTGTGAAGTTGTGTGATGTTGTGTGAGGTTATGTGAAGTTGTGTGAAGTTGTGTGAGATTATGTGAGGTTGTGGCAAGTTGTGTGAGATTATGTGAAGTTGTGTGAGATTGTGTGAAGTTGTGTGAGATTGTGTGAAGGAAGTTGTGTGAAGTTGTGTGAGATTATGTAAAGTTGTGTGAGATTGTGTGAAGTTGTGTGAAGTTGTGTGAGATTATGTGAAGTTGTGTGAGATTGTGTGAAGTTGTGTGGAGATTGTGGGAAGTTTTGTGAGGTTATGTGAGGTTTTATGAGGATGTGTGAGATTGTGTGAAGTTGTGTGATGTTGTGTGAGGTTATGTGAAGTTGTGTGAAGTTGTGTGAAGTTGTGTGAGATTATGTGAGGTTGTGGCAAGTTGTGTGAGATTATGTGAAGTTGTGTGAGATTGTGTGAAGTTGTGTGAGATTGTGTGAAGGAAGTTGTGTGAAGTTGTGTGAGATTATGTAAAGTTGTGTGAGATTGTGTGAAGTTGTGTGAAGTTGTGTGAGATTATGTGAAGTTGTGTGAGATTGTGTGAAGTTGTGTGGAGATTGTGTGAAGTTGTGTGAGATTGTGTGAAGTTGTGTGAGATTATGTGAAGTTGTGTGAGATTGTGTGAAGTTGTGTGGAGATTGTGTGAAGTTGTGTGAAGTTGTGTGAGATTATGTGAAGTTGTGTGAGATTGTGTGAAGTTGTGTGGAGATTATGTGAAGTTGTGTGAGATTGTGTGAAGTTGTGTGAGATTGTGTGAAGTTGTGTGAGATTATGTGAAGTTGTGTGAGATTGTGTGAAGTTGTGTGAGGTTGTGTGAGGATGTGTGAAGTTCTGTGAGATTGTGTGAAGTTGTGTGAAGTTGTGTGAGGGTATCTAGATTCATTTGAATTAGTGTTAAAACATTTTCTCTGTTTTTTTACTGTATATGATGTGTATCTGTATATGTATAGTAGTGTGTATATGTGTATATATAGCCAGTAGTGTGTATCTGTGTGTCTGTGTATATATAGCTAGTAGTGTGTATCTGTGTATATATAGCCAGTAGTGTGTATCTGTGTATATATAGCCAGTAGTGTGTATATGTGTATCTGTGTATATATAGCTAGTAGTGTGTATATGTGTATATGTGTATATATAGCCAGTAGTGTGTATATGAGTATCTGTGTATATATAGCTAGTAGTGTGTATCTGTGTATATATAGCTAGTAGTGTGTATATGTGTATCTGTGTATACATAGCTAGTAGTGTGTATCTGTGTATCTGTGTATATATAGCTAGTAGTGTATATATGTGTATATATAGCCAGTAGTGTGTATCTGTGTATCTGTGTATATATAGCTAGTAGTGTGTATCTGTGTATATATAGCCAGTAGTGTGTATATGTGTATATGTGTATATATAGCCAGTAGTGTGTATCTGTGTATCTGTGTATATATAGCCAGTAGTGTGTATATGTGTATCTGTGTATATATAGCAAGTAGTGTGTATATGTGTATCTGTGTATATATAGCTAGTAGTGTGTATCTTTGTATATATAGCCAGTAGTGTGTATATGTGTATCTGTGTATATATAGCTAGTAGTGTGCATTTGTGTATCTGTGTATGTATAGTAGTGTGTATCTGTGTATATATATATATACAGCTAGTAGTGTGTCTGTGTATATATAGCTAGTAGTGTGTATCTGTGTATATATGCAGTTGAAGTCTGAAGTTTACATACACTTAGGTTGGAGTCATTAAAACTCGTTTCTCAACCACTCCACAAACTTCTTATAAACAAACTATAGTTTTGGCAAGTCGGTTATGACCTCTACTTTGTGCACGACACAAGTAATTTTTCCAACAATTGTTTACAGACAGATTATTTCACTTATAATTCACTGTATCACAATTCCAGTGGGTCAGAAGTTTACATACACTAAGTTGACTGTGCCTTTAAACAGCTTGGAAAATTCCAGAAAATTATGTCATTGCTTTAGAAGCTTCTGATAGGCTAATTGAGTAAATTGGAGGTGTACCTGTGGATATATTTCTAGGCCTACCTTGAAATCAGCCAAGACCTCAGAAAATAAATTGTAGACCTCTACAAGTCTGGTTCATCCTTGGGAGCAATTTCCAAACGCCTGAAGGTACCACGCTCATCTGTACAAACAATAATACGCAAGTATAAACACCATGGGACCACACAGCCGTCATACCGCTCAGGAAGCAGATGCCTTCTGTCTTCTGCCTTAGAGATACTTTGGTGCGAAAAGTGCAAATCAATCACAGAACAACAGCAAAGGACCTTGTGAAGATGCTGGAGGAAACGGGTACAAAATGATCTATATACACAATAAAAACAAGTCTTATATCGACATAACCTGAAAGGCCGCTCACTGCTCCAAAATCGCCATAAAATATCCAGACTACGGTTTGCAACTGCACATGGGGACAAAGATCATACTTTTTGGAGAAATGTCCTCTGGTCTGATGAAACAAAAATAGAACTGTTTGGACATAATGACCATCGTTATGTTTGGAGGAAAAAGGGGGAGAATTGCAAGCCAAAGAACACCATCCCAACCGTGAAGCACGGGGGTGGCAGCATCATGTTTCAGGGTTGCTTTGCTGCAGGAGTGACTCGTGCACTTCACAAAATAGATGGCATAATGACGGAGGAAAATTATGTGGATATATTAACGCGACATCTCATGACACCAGTCAGGAAATTGAAACTTGGTCGCAAATGGGTCTTCCAAATGGACAATGACCCCAAGCATACTTCCAAAGTTGTGGCAAAATGGCTTAAGGACAACAAAGTCAAGGTATTGGAGTGGCCATCACAAAGCGCTGATCTCAATCCCATAGAACATTTGTTGGCTGAAAAAATTTGTTGACTGAAAAGGTGTGTGCGAGCAGTTACACCAGCTCTGTCAGGAGGAATCGACCAAAATTCACCCAACTTATTGTGGGAAGCTTGTGGAAGGCTACCTGAAACGTTTGACAATTTGAAGGCAATGCTACCAAATACTAATTGACTATATGTAAACTTCTGACCCACTGGGAATTTGATGCAAGAACTACTATTATTCTGACATTTCACATTCTTAAAATAAAGTGGTGATCCTAACTGACCGAAGACAGGGAATCTTTACTAGCATTAAATGTCAGGAATTGTGAAAAACTGAGTTAAAATGTATTTGGCTAAGGTGTATGTAAACTTCCAACTTCAACTGTAGCTAGTAGTGTGTATCTGTGCATGTACAGTAGTGTGTATGGTTTCTATGTGGGTTCACAGACAGAGAGACAGATAGGTTGAGGGGTGGTGGCTGTTTCCCTCCTATCTGGCCAGGTGTCACTCAGCACGGTCATTCATTACCGAGGTAACCCGGTCGGGCCTGGCAGCCACTATCTTCCCGTCACTGATACTTCCTCTGACCTTCAGTGTGTTGCCAACACTACTCCCTTCACTTCTCTCTTTCTCCCCCCTTCCTCCCCCACCGCTCCTCTAACCTTCACTTCCTCTACCCTCCCTAGAGGCCTGGCCTGGCCGTCCTCTGAGCAAGCACTACACAACCTGCTGTTGACACACAGGTCAGGTCACTGTGGATCAGATCCCCAGTCCATAGAGTAACACGGTGGGTAAGTAGCTGTAACTAATGCATAACCAGCCAGAAGGCCAGAGAGCATTACATGACGGGGCCAGAGCCAGGCACTCCCAGGCCCTCTCTTCTTCTCATAGCTAGCTAGAGAGCCACGCTTGGAGAGCAGATGGCTTGTTGATGGCAGGAAAGATAGTCAGGTTTCATCGTTCTCTCACACCCTGAAGTGATTGGCTTCCTCAGACTGAGGGGCTGGGGTGAGGAAAGAGTGAGGAAGGAGTGAGGACACTTCTTTAATGGCTGCTGATATAGTGTGATTTCCCTCTCGCTAATTCTTCAGACAGATTCTTTCCAGAGTGATGGTTGGGAATGGGATCACTCAGGGCTCAGGTATAATGTAATGCACTTTAGGAGTGTATGGAGTGCCTATAATGCCTACTGTAAAGTCAAGGCAGAGAGGGAAGCCTTGGAGATTTCTATGGGGATGTGTGACTGAAGTGGGGCTGAATTGTTTGAATCACAGGGGGGTTAAGGGGACAAGGCAAGGTAGGGAAGGAAGGAAGGAAGTTTTGACATTTTCTCTCGGGATGTGGGACTGAAGTGGGTTCAGGGATTGGGTTGAAACCCAAGGTGCCTGCCACACGTACATGTAGGTTGGTGGCTTCTTAATTCATTGGGGAAGAAGGGTCCGTGGCAATGGCTGGAGTGTAATTAGTGGAATGGCATCAAATACATCACACAGTTTCCATGTGTTTGATGCAATTCAATTCGCTCCGTTCCAGCCATTATTATGAGCCATCCTCCCCTCAGCAGCCTCCTGTGATGTAGACTCCTCTCCAATCTAATCTGTGTGTTTATAGTGCTGACTGAGAGTTAATGTTAATGCAGTCTCTGTATAGGGAAGCCTTCTCGTTAAAGGCTTGTTTTCCTCCATCTTCAGTCAGCGTCCTTGTATCCAGATCAAACTTAGTTGACAATGACCAGAGTTGTTAAACAGGAATTTGATAGATCAAAATACTTCATGGTCAAGATTTTATATGAAGCTCTTCTCAATATGGATTTATGTTTGACTCTTCTTAGGATGTAGGTTGCATGATTATTAGATTTAATTTGTTATTTAATATGATCAAGCTTAAGTGTGTACTTAATGCAAAGCACTGATGCCCAAAAGCACTACAAAGTAATCTAAGTCAGACAATAAAATAGCAATACCACAAAGCATCTTCATCTCCAGCCTAGAGCGTTCTCCCAGTCACTACGACTACCATGTCATCTACAATTAACTTACTGTGCAAGAAACAGATGACAGTTGAGATTCGAAAATTGGCCTTGAGAGCGCCAACGCCATGGCAACCCAATCACCGGCCTTTCGAAGGGAAGGTCTGTGAGTGTGATGGCAGGAAGTGCTGCCCCAATATGGGTATGGATATTGAACCCGATTCTGGGCCACCAATGATTACAACATTATATGGCGTGACTGAGTCACAGTGCTAGCGCTCGTTTGCTCAGGTGTCATTGGTGCCCAGATACGCAGCCATCTGTCCCTGGCTGCTGGAGTCACTGTGATGCGATCTGTTGCCCTGGGGAAGGGCCATGCCGTATTGGATCATAGTGCCATCTACAACATAGGAATAGCATTGGTCTAAGCGGATTACATAAACACAGAATCCTTCAAAGGGATCAGAATTTGAGCTTAAAAGGTCCTCTGAGAAACACAGAATGTATATATAGTTTAGTGGACAGTAAATGGACTGTAAATAACAATTCTATCATCAATAACAGTTTAAAACATAGCCAGCGCTTCTTTAGACATGGTGTACAGCCGGGATAGATACTAGACAGTGGCTGCAACCAAGTATGGACCATTCTGGCACTGGCACTACCATCCACCAGCCCACATCTGAATCACATAGAGGGGGTCCCCTGGCCACACCCTGGCCATTCTGACACAGGCATCACATGGTGGAGAAACATCCATTGTCTAGATAGAAAGGTCAGAGGCTTGGCCATTTGCTGATATAATACACATTATAATTAGAGCATGTTGTCTTTCTGTTCAGTCAGCAATATGCTGAGATCAAGTACTGAAATCAGTAAGCTGCTTTCGAAAGAGTTCCTAGCCTGATTTCTGATCTGTTGGTGCTATATTATCTGTATTAGCACATAGGAACTGTCTGTACAGTACAAACAGATCCGGGACCAGCTTGCTAGGGTGTACCCATAATGCAGCAGTAACAAGAGGGTAGAGTCCTTGTGTTTGGCAGAAACCTGGTGAATATGTGGCAGGCGTGGGACCAGTGGGATGCCGGGTTGCATAACATCACAGTAGTCCATGGTAACCCTGCCAAGCTAGCCCCTTCCTCCCTGCTCCTCATCCTACCTGTGATTGGTCCAGACATATTATGTACCAATCACACTTCGGCTTAGTCTCACTATCTACTCCTGATGTGTATTTTTAGGCGTCCGTGCAATGATGCCTGGTGGGCTTGAAGAAAATAAAAACAGGAAAGACCATAAAAGGGATTGTACCCTTCAAATGAGGTGCTGCAGGCACCTTATAGTTAAGCAACCGTAGCTTTAACGACAGATATAGGAAACATCCATCTGAAGTGTCAGGGATTGACAGAGAGACAACAAGACAAGAACTGAGACAGAATTCATTTGACCTCGTCCCTCTGGTACCTCTAGTGTAATACGTTTGTGGCGAGCCCATGGTAGTTTGTCTCAACAAACGAGCAAAGAGTAGAGTGATAACGGGTTGCTAAGCAACAGGGACAATGGCGATGTTGGTTCCTTCCCTTTAAAAGGGGAAACAGTAATTAACCTGCTTGAGAGGCTAAGAAACCACCAGTGATTCTGCAAATTGTTTAACTCCTGCTGGGATAGGCAATCCCATACTGTAGCATAGTACTGGGCCTATGTACTGCTTCTGTTTTGATCTGAATATGGAAAGGCAGGTAGGATTGTGTGTGTGAGTGTTTTTAAGGATAAACATTTGAAGTTGGAAATTGGTTCTGCATGTGATGAGTTCTGCATGTGATTGGTTCTGCATGTCAACAAAAATTTCCTGGTGAACCTGATAAACAGAGTGTGTGTGTGTGTGTGTGTGTGTGTGTGTGTGTAGTCTGTTCTCTCACCACTCCGATGGAGAAGTAGTTGTTGACGATGCTGTTGGGGACTGGGTCTCCCTTCTCCTCCTTGTCTACAGGGATAATGTCGATGTTCCATCGGTCCAGCATCATATCTGTGCTGTGTTCTATGTCCCGCAGGAACTTCAGCAGGCTGCCTCCCTCATAACCTACAAGACAGGACAGAGAGACGGGTGAGACATGACACAGGGAGATACAGCCATCACACACTAAGGTCACCCACACTGCCAGACCCAGGCTCTCAGAACAAGTTTTATTAATTCAATAAGATCTAGTATTCATCAAAATGTATAGTGCTTTCTGTATTCCATTTCACGTGAGGTCAGAGGCCTTGGATTCCTAGAAGCAAGCAAAGAGAAAACTAAGATTGAGTGGTGAGAAGGGAGTACATCTGAAAGCCTCACACTGACAAAACAGCCTAATTGCAGACAGTATGGGTTTACACAATAGAGTCATTGTGGCCTTATGTCCCAGAGGGGATGAAGAGGAGTTGGTAAGTAAGTACACTGCCATGGGATAGAACTCTTAACCTCCAGGCCTCTCTGAGAGAGACTCTTGGTAAACTCCAAAAAATGCTGTGTTAAAAAACACCCAGTTTGGGTTCTATGGTAACCCAGCACTGGGTAAATATTGGACAACACACGCTGGGTTATTTTGACCAAGCCAGTAACGTGAATAACCCAACATGCTGGGTTGTTGGGATTACCCTAACATGGTTTAATGTAAATATTAGTTGGTTATTTTTTACTGTCATGCTGGGTTGACATGCAGCTGGGTCTTTCTTAATGTACAGTAATATAAAGTTATTTCAGGAGGCGTGGCTTATTAGAGGTGTGGCTTTCAGATAGATCTTATTGTCAACCTGTGAGAGTTTTTTGCATTTTACAAAATCTTCTAGAGAATTAAGATTACTTATTACATATTATAATAAGGTGGTATCTTTCCCAACAACTGGATTTGCATAAACTTTTAGGGATTTTATAAATTTCTGTAAGCCTGATTGAAGCTACAAAAATGCCAATGTTCAACCTTAACATGTGATAACTATACAACAGAACAGAAGAACTTGAATTACATACACTCTAATAGGTGGCTAAAAATAACTATCTGAAAGCCACTCCCTTACTAAACCTTGCCTCCAGTCTTCTGATCTGACCTGCTGGATCACAATAACCCAGCATCAACAAACCAAGTGACCCAATGCCTGCCACCCAGCAGTTGGGTCAACCAAATTAACCAGCAGTTGAGTCAACCTAACAAGCCAGCATTTGGGTCAACCAAACAACCTAGCATTTTTTAGAGTGTAGAGGTAGACAGTAGAGGCATACACAATAGAGTCATCATTATACTGTGTCATGGGATAGAACTCCCGAACCCTGGGGGGCTCCGGTGAGCGAGTCCTCTGTGTTGGAGACCAAGTGGGTCTGAACCATTACTCTAATGATGACTGTGATCAGTACTGCTGAGAGGTGGACCGGGGTGTTAGGGTTACACCAGTGGCTGTCATGGAGGTGTGAGCGTCTAATGAGGACCCATCACTCAGAGCACCAGGGGAATTTAACACTCACATGGCGACCCATCCTGAGAGCCAGGGTTCATGTGTGATGGCACTTGTTCCCCCTACTGTGCTCCAGACCTGGGTTTACGTAATATCTGAAATCTTTCAAATAATGGAACTTTTGCTTGATTTTTCAAAAACAATGTGAACCCAGGTCTGCATCAGGGGACGGTAACACTGAGAGCCGAGGCCCATGTGTGATGACACGCATTTCCCCCCATGTGCTCTCCAACAGTCTGAGCTCACACTTTTCCTCCCTCATGTACATTTCCTAAATCACAAAGGGAGAAAGCAATGATGATGTAATGTAAGAAGCCAATTAGCCTACTTTATACCCTGAAGCATTAACAAAAAGCTCACCGACTACTTATGGCACAATAGCATGCTCTTTCATGTTTGCATACAAGCATATTCCACTAGACGTGATGCACACATATGCTTACATACAGCCCAGTCCTGACTCGGAGTGTGGTGTCAGGAAAATAACCTCACACTCAACGTCAACAAAACTAAGGAGATGATTGTGGACTTCAGGAAACAGCAGAGGGAACACCCCCCCATCCACATCGATGGAACAGTAGTGGAGAGGGTAGCAAGTTTTAAGTTCCTCGGCATACACATCACAGACAAACTGAATTGGTCCACTCACACAGACAGCATCGTGAAGAAGGCGCAGCAGCGCCTCTTCAACCTCAGGAGGCTGAAGAAATTCGGCTTGTCACCAAAAGCACTCACAAACTTCTACAGATGCACAATCGAGAGCATCCTGGCGGGCTGTATCACCGCCTGGTATGGCAACTGCACCGCCCTCAACCGTAAGGCTCTCCAGAGGGTAGTGAGGTCTGCACAACGCATCACCGGGGGCAAACTACCTGCCCTCCAGGACACCTACACCACCCGATGCTACAGGAAGGCCATAAAGATCATCAAGGACATCAACCACCGAGCCACTGCCTGTTCACCCCGCTGTCATCCAGAAGGCGAGGTCAGCACAGGTGCATCAAAGCTGGGACCGAGAGACTGAAAAACAGCTTCTATCTCAAGGCCATCAGACTGTTAAACAGCCACCACTAACATTGAGTGGCTGCTGCCAACACACTGTCAATGACACTGACTCAACTCCAGCCACTTTAATAATGGGAATTGATGGGAAATGATGTAAATATATCACTAGCCACTTTAAACATTGCTACCTTATATAATGTTACTTACCCTACATTATTCATCTCATATGCATACGTATATACTGTACTCTATATCATCGACTGCATCCTTATGTAATACATGTATCACTAGCCACTTTAACTATGCCACTTGGTTTACATACTCATCTCATATGTATATACTGTACTCGATATCATCTACTGTATCTTGCCTATGCTGCTCTGTACCATCACTCATTCATATATCCTTATGTACATATTCTTTATCCCCTTACACTGTGTATAAGACAGTAGTTTTTTGGAATTGTTAGTTAGATTACCTGTTCGTTATTACTGCATTGTCGGAACTAGAAGCACAAGCATTTCGCTACACTCGCATTAACATCTGCTAACCATGTGTATGTGACAAATAACATTTGATTTGATTTGATTTGATTTGACTGATATAGTTACAAAACAGGCCAAAAACATCTGTCATATAACATCTGCCAGTTAACAGGAGATCAATAGGAGATTGTATCACCAAACCCAATTTAGATGATTGGTTTACTATGCTAGGAATTCAAACGCATGTGCAGTATGTTTCTACAAACAGACGACTGTGACACAGTACATCCCTCACAGTCCCAGCTTTTGTATCTACTACTGTACAATCTGTAAATATGGTCATAACACTTAAATGTCTTCATAGAAAGAATCCAATTGCTTTTAAAAATATATTTTTGAGAAGATAATGTATTCAACTGGTGCTTGGTCAAAAAGCGCCTGGGAACTAACTGTCCATTTAGTTTCCAAACATCAGATCATAAGCCCGCTGCCTGGCTAAAGTGCTCAGCTGGTCTCTACTCTACACAAGCCAGGGTTAGGTCAAGCAGTCTGTCATAATCAGGGTCGCAATCATTGGCCAAAAAACAGGCCCAGTCAATGACAAGCAGGGATTATATAAGAACTCTGCTTTGCATTATAAAACACTTTCAAATTAGCTCTATGAGGATGTGTTTAGGACAGTGGAGGCTGGTGGAAGGATATATAGGAGGACAGCCTCATTGTAATGGCTGGAATGGAATTCATGGAACGGAGTCAAACATGTGGTTTCAATATGTGTGAAGTGCTTGATACCGCCCATTTATTTCATTCCAGCCATTACAATGAGCCTGTCCTCCTATAGCTCCTCCCACCAGCCTCCACTGGTTTAGAACCACAAGAACTCAACAGGTGCATTGTGAAGATATTGAGGAAAATATTGCTGATGGGAGCTTTCAGTGAGTAAAATAATACTCACACTGCGATCTATGTACACACTAACACACCTACACCCCCCCCCCCACACACACACACACACACACACAAACAGCTTCTCACCTCCGCCCCAGCGTAGACATCTTGCCAGGTCGTTCCCTGTCCCCAGAGGGAGGATAGCCACAGGGGGATCTTTTGCAAAGTTGGCCTTGTCTGCAGATGAACAGATAATGATAAGATAATAATTACAATTCTGATTCTGAATGATTTCAGAGAAAGAACATTAAGGTGTAGCCAGAGTACTGTACAGTATAGTATTATAGTGTTCTATGTTTATTAGCACACACACACACACACACACACACACACACACACACACACACACACACACACACACACACGCACACACACACACACACACACACACACACACACACACACACACACACACACACACAGCAATGAGGGTGGAAATAAATGTATAATGAATGAGTTTAATCCAATAGATTGAGACACACCAATACAGTCTAAGATCCATCCCACTGTCCCGTCCCCTCCACATGCCAGCACCTGGAAATTAGGGACATCATGGAAGAAGTTGAGCCTGTGAAGACATAAATACATAAATATACAAATACACACACATACATACAGAGAGATAATACAGAAATACACTATGGAAAAAGAAGGAAAAGCACATCAGAAATCAGCTAAATGTAAGAATCCATAGAATCAAACCACTTCTGGGAAAATTGGAACACACTAAACAAACAACAACATGAAGAGTTATCTATCCAAAACAGAGATGTATAGATAAACCACTCTATAACAAAGAACAAACAGCAAAAACATATACATGATCAAATACAAATCTTAGAATGCACTATTAAAGACTACCAAAACCCAACAGATTCTCCAATTACATTGAATGAACTACAGGACAAAATACAAACCCTCCAACCCAAAAAGGCCTGCGGTGTTGATGGCATACTAAATGAAATGATGAAATGAACATATACAGACCACAAATTCAAATGGTTATTCTTAAACTCTTCAACATTATCCTGAGCTCTGGCATCTTCCACTATATTTGGAACCAAGGACTGATCACCCCAATCCACAAAAGTGGAGTTAAAATTGACCCCAATAACCCCTGTGGGATATGCGTCAACAACAACCTTGGGAAAATCCTCTGCATTATCATCAGTGGTGGAAAAAGTACCCAATTGTCATACTTAAAGTAAAGATACCCAGTAAAATACTACTTGAGTAAAAGTCTAAAAGTATTTGGTTTTAAATATACTTAAGTATCAAAAGTAAATGTAATTGATAAAATGTACTTAAGAATCAAAAAGTAAAAGTATAAATCCTTTCAAATTCCTTATATTAAGCAAACCAAACGGAACGATTTTCTTGTTTTTTCAATTTAGGGATAGCCAGGGGCACATTCCAACACTCAGACATAGTTTATAATCAAAGCATTTGTGTTTAGTGAATCTGCCAGATCAGGTAGTAGGGATGACCAAGGATGTTCTCTTGGTAAGTGCGTGAATTGGACCATTTTCCTGTCCTGCTAAGCATTGAAAATGTAACAGGTACTTTTGGGTGTCAGGGAAAATGTATGGAGTAAAAATATACAATTTTCTTCAGGAATGTAGTGAAGTAAAAGTAAAAGTTGTCAAAAATAGTACTTTACAATTTAAGTACTTATACATAAAAAACAACTTAAGTAGCACTTTAAAGTATTTTTACTTAAGTACTTTACCCCACTGATTATCATTAACAGCAGACTCGTACATTTACTCAGTGAAAAGAATATACTGAGCAAATGTCAAATTGGCTTTTTACCAAGTTACCGTATGACAGACCACGTATTCATCTTATACACCCCAATGTACAAACAAACAAACCAAAACAAAGGCAAAGTCTTTGCTCATGCTGTGTTGAGTGCAAAAAAGGTTTTGACTCAATTTGGCATAAGGGTCTGCTATACAAATTGATGGAAAGCAGTGTTGGGGGAAAAACATACAACATTACAAAATCCATGTACACAAACAACTAGTGTGCGGTTAAAATGGGCAAAAAAAACACACATTAATTTCCAAGGGGCCGTGGGGTGAGACAGGGTTGCAGGTCGAGCCCCACCCTCTTCAACATAAGGTTGAAGTCGGAAGTTTACATACATCTTAGCCAAATACTTTTAAAGTCAAACAATTCCTGACATTTAATCATAGTAAAACTTGCCTGTCTTAGGTCAGTTAGGATCACCATATTATTTTAATAATGTGAAATGTCAGAATAATAGTAGAGAGAATGATTTATTTCAGCTTTTATTTCTTGCATCACATTCCCAGTGGGTCAGAAGTTTACATACACTCAATTAGTATTTGGTAGCATTGCCTTCAAATTGTTTAACTTGGGTCAAATGTTTTTGGTAGCCTTCCACAAGCTTCCCACAATAAGTTGGTTGACCCTTGCTAACACACGCTTTTTCAGTTCTGCCAACAAATGTTCTATAGGTTTGAGGTCAGAGCGTTGTGATGGCCACTCCAATACCTTGACTTTGTTGTCCTTAAGCTATTTTGCCACAACTTTGGAAGTATGCTTGGGGTCATTGTCCATTTGGAAGACCCATTTACGACCAAGCTTCAACTTTCTGACTGATGTCATGAGATGTTGCTTCAGTATATTCACAGAATTTTCCTTCAACATGATGACATCTATTTTGTGAAGTGCACCAGTCCCTCCTGCAGCAAACCACCACCACAGCATGATGCTGCCACCCCCGTGCTTCACGGTTGGGATGGTGTTCTTCAACTTGCAAGCCTTCTCCTTTTTCCTTTCAAACATTACGATGGTCATTATGGCCAAACAGTTCTATTTTTGTTTCATCAGACCAGAGGACATTTCTCATACAAAAAACTATGACATTTGTCCCCATGTGCAGTTGCAAACCGTAGTCTGACTTCTTTATGGCAGTTTTGGAGCAGTGGCTTCTTCTTTGCTGAGCGGCCTTTCAGGTTATGTCGATATAGGACTCGTTTTACTGTAAATATAGATACTTTTGCACCTGTTTCCTCCAGCATCTTCACAGGGTGTTTTGCTGTTGTTCTGGGATTGATTTGCTCTTTTCGCACCAAAGTACGTTCATCTCTAGGAGACAGAACGCGTCTCCTTCCTGAGAGGTACGACGGCTGCGTTGTCCCATGGTGTTTATAATTGCGTACTATTGTTTGTACAGTTGAACGTGGTACATTCAGGCATTTTTGTAAATTGCTTCCAAGGATGAACCAGACTTGTGGAGGTCTACAATTTGTTTTCTGAGGTCTTGGCTGATTTCTTTTGTTTTCCCATGATGTCAAGCAAAGAGGCACTGAGTTTGAAGGTGGGTCTTGAAATACATCCACAGGTACACCTCCAATTGACTCAAATGATGTCAATTAGCCTATCAGAAGCTTCTAAAGCAATGACATAATTTTCTGGAATTTTGCAAGCTGTTTAAAGGCACAGTCAACTTAGTGTATGTAAAATTCTGACCCACTGGAATTGTGATACAGTGAATTATAAGTGAAATAATCTGTCTGTAAACAATTGTTGGAAAAATTACTTGTGTCAATCCCAAAGTAGATGTCCTAACCGACTTGCCAAAACTATACTGATCTGGTGCTTCTGTCCACAACCAAGGAGGCCTACAGCAGCACCTAGATCTTCTGCACAGATTCTATCAGACCTGGGCCCTGATAGTAAATCTCAGTAAGACAAAAATATTAGTGTTCCATGGGCCTCCCGAGTGGTGCAGCGGTCTAAGGAACTGCATCGCAGTGGTAGAGGCATCACACAGACCCTGGTTCGATCCTGTGTCACAGCCAGAGGTGTGAGGCGGCGCATAATTGGCCCAGTGTCGTCCGAGTTAGGGGAGGGTTTGGCCGGCCGGGATGTCTTTGTCCCATAGTTCTCTCATGACTCCTTGTAGCGGGCCGGGCGCTTGCACGCTGACTACGGTTGTATGGTGTTTACTCTGTTTAAAAGTCTGATGGCCTTGAGAAGAAGCTGTTTTTCAGTCTCTTGGTCCCAGCTTTGATGCACCTGGTCTGACCTCGCCTTCTGGATGATGGCGGGGTGAACAGGCAGTGGCCCGGGCGGTTGATGTCCTTGATGATCTTTTTGGCCTTCCTGTGACATCGGGTGCTGGAGAGCCTTGCAGTTGTGGGTAGTGCAATTGCCGTACCAGGTGGTGATACAGCCCGACAGGATGCTTTCAATTGTGCATCTGTAAAACTTTGTGAGGGTTTTAGGTGACAAGCCAAATTTCTTTAGCCTCCTGAGGTTGAAGAGGCTCTGTTGCTCCTTTTTCACCACACTGTCTGTGTGGGTGGTCCATTTGAGTTTTTCAGTGATGTGTACGCCAAGGAACACCTTCTCCACTGCGGTCCCGTCGATGTAGATAGGGGGGTGCACCCTCTGCTGTTTCCTTGAGTCCATGATCATCTCCTTTGTTTTGTTGACGTTGAGCGAGGGGTTGTTTTCCTGGCACCACACTGCCAGAGCCCTCACGTCCTCCCTGTAGGCTGTCTCGTCATCGTTGGTAATCAAGACTAACTTGATGATTGAGTTGGAGGCGTGCTTGGCTGGGTGAACAGGTAGTACAGTGGGGTGGGGGGGGCTGAGCACACACCCTTGTGGGGCCCAAGTGTTAAAAATCAGCGGAGTGGAGGTGATGTTTCCTACTTTCACCATCTGGGGGCGGCCTGTCAGGAAGTCCAGGATCCAGTTGCACAAGGCGAGGTTCAGACCCAGGGCCTCGAGCTTAATGATGAGCTTGGAGGGTACTATGGTGTTGAATGCTGAGCTATAGTTAATAAACATTGTTCTTACATAGGTATTCCTCTTGTCCAGATGGGATAGGGCAGTGTGCAGAGTGATGGCGATTGCATCGTCTGTGTATCTATTGGGGCAGTAAGCAAATTGAAGAGGATCTTCAATTGAAGAACAAACACCAATGTGAATACCATCCATGTTTATGTTTATTTATTTTCCCTTTTGCATTTTAACTATTTGCACATCGTTACAGCGTTTAGCCACAATATGACATTTCAAATGTCTTTATTCTTTTGGAACTTTTGAGTGTAATATTTACTGTACATTTTTTATTGTTTATTTCACTTTTGTTCATTCTCTATTTCGGTAGCTTTGGCAATGTAAACATGTTTCCTATGCCACTAAAGCCATTTGAATTGAATTGACAGAGAAAGAGAGTGAGAGTGAGAGTGAGTGAGAGTGAGAGTGAGAGTGAGAGTGAGAGAGAGTGAGAGAGTGAGAGAGAGAGAGAGAGAGAGAGAGAGAGAGAGAGAGAGAGAGAGAGAGAGAGAGATACATTAGTGACTGGCCAGAGAGAGTGTCACCTTCAAAGGGACCTTTCATCTGGGCCAGGACAAAGGTGTCGACAGGGGCTTTCATCTGTCCCAAAAAAACAGCTGTGGTGCAAACATTACACCGGTCCGTCTCGGTGTGTGTGTGTGGGGGGGTGTGTGCATGCATGACACACATATATGTGTGTGTGTGTGTGTGTGGGTGCCTGTGTGTGTGTGTGTGTGTGTGTGTGTGTGGGTGTGCATGCATGACACACACATATATGTGTGTGTGTGTGTGTGTGTGTGGGGGGTGCCTGTGTGTGTGTGTGTGGGGGGGGGCCTGTGTGTGTGTGGGGGTGCCTGTGTGTGTGTGTGGGGTGCCTGTGTGTGTGTGTGTGTGTGTGTGTGCATGCATGACACACATATCTGTGTGTGTGTGTGTGTGTGTGTGTGTGTGTGTGTGTGTGTGTGTGTGTGTGTGTGTGTGTGTGTGTACCACTGACAAGGCTGGTGACACCAATGTCAGACAGCTGTCTCTCCTGGTCGTTGCGGTGAACTGTACTAACGCTCAGTGATGCACAGCACAAGCATGCCAGCACTCCAGGGAATTCAGTAGCTACAGCACCGATCTGGCTACATTTAACAAAACAGTTTCCCTCTACACCATTTGTATTTCATTAACCTTTGACTATTGGATGTTCCTTATAGGCACTTTAGTATTGCCAGTGTAACAGTATAGCTTCCGTCCCTCTCATCACTCCTCCCTGGGCTCGAACCAGCAACACAACGACAACAGCCACCATCGAAGCAGCGTTACCCATGCAGAGCAAGGGGAACAACTACTAGAAGTCTCAGAGCGAGTGACGTTTGAAACGCTATTAGCGCGCGCTAACTAGCTAGCCATTTCACTTCGGTTACACCAGCCTCATCTCGGGAGTTGATAGGCTTGAAGTCATAAACAGAGCAATGCTTGACGCACAACGAAGAGCTGCTGGCAAAACGCACGAAAGTGCTGTTTGAATGAATTTTTACGCGCCTGCTTCTGCCTACCACCGCTCAGTCAGATACTTAGATACTTGTATGCTCAGTCAGATTATATGCAACGCAGGACACGCTAGATAATATCTAGTAATATCATCAACCATGTGTAGATAACAAGTGATAATGATTGATTGTTTTTTTATAAGATAAGTTTAATGCTAGCTAGCAACTTACCTTGGCTTACTGCATTCGCGTAACAGGCAGTCTCCTTGTGGAGTGGAATGAGAGAGGCAGGTCGTTATTGCGTTGTACTAGTCAACTGTAAGGTTGAACGATTGGTTCCCTTGAGCTGACAAGGTGAAAATCTGTCGTTCTGCCCCTGAACAAGGCAGTTAACCCACCGTTCCTAGGCCCTCATTGAATTTTGCTATTTTAATTTTTGGATGAAAAACGTTCCCGTTTTAAACAAGATATTTTGTCACGAAAAGATGCTCGACTATGCATATAATTGACAGCTTTGGAAAGAAAACACTCTGACGTTTCCAAAACTGCAAAGATATTGTCTGTGAGTGCCACAGAACTGATGTTACAGAAAAACCCAGATAAAAATCCAATCAGGAAGTGCCGCATATTTTGAAACCGCCTCATGAAAATGACTCCTTATATGGCTGTGGAGGAGCTAGGAGTCAGCTTACATTTTCCACGGTTTCCCCAAGGTGTCTGCAGCATTGTGACGTATTTGTAGGCATATCATTGGAAGATTGACCATAAGAGACTACATCTACCAGGTGGTCGCTTGGTGTCCTCCGTCGCCATTATTGCGTAATCTCCAGCTGCAGTATTTTTCCGTTTGCTTCTGATGAGAAACCGACTGCTACCACTGATAGATTATCGAATAGATATGTGAAAAACACCTTGAGGATTGATTCTAAACAACGTTTGCCATGTTTCTGTCGATATTATGGAGCTAACTTGGAAAAAAGTTTGGCGTTGTAAGTGACTGCATTTTAATTTTTTTTTCTTAGCCAAACGTGATGAACAAAACGGAGCTATTTCTCTTACACAAATAATATTTTTGGAAAAAATGAACATTTGCTATCTAATTGAGTCATTGAAAACATCCGAAGTTCTTCAAAGGTAAATGATTTTATTTGAATGCTTTTCTTGTTTTTGTGAAAATGTTGCCTGCTGAATGCTAGGCTTAATGCTAAGCTAGGCTATCAATACTCTTACACAAATGCTTGTGTAGCTTTGGTTGAAAAGCATATTTTGAAAATCTGAGATGACAGTGTTGTTAACAAAAGGCTAAGCTTGTGTTTCAATATATTTATTTCATTTCATTTGCGATTTTCATGAATAGGAAACGTTGCGTTATGGTAATAAGCTTGAGGCTATGAATACGCTCCCGGATAAGGGTTTGGAGTCGCAAGAAGTTTAACTGACTTGCCTAGTTAAATAAAGGTATAAAAAAAAATAATAATAATAATATTTGTTATGTTATGAAAACTTGAAATCGGCCCTAATTAATCGGCCATTCCGATTAATCGGTCTAGTGATAATGGCATCATTACATCATGTTAACTGAACCTCCACTGTTCTGATACCATGTCTATTATCTGCTAGTCTGTCACTGTAGTCTGCCTCTCTTCTTACAATGAGAGAGAGGACTTTTGTGAGTGTAATATTTACTGTTCATTTTTATTGTTTAGGCACCTAAAGACTCTCAGACCATGAGAAACAAGATTCTCTGGTCTGATGAAACCAAGATTGAACTATTTGGCCTGAATGCTAAGTATCATGTCTGGATGAAACCTGGCACCATCCCTACGGTGAAGCATGGTGGTGGCAGCATCATGCTGTGGGGATGTTTTTCAGCAGCAGGGAGTGGGAGACTAGTCAGGATTAAGGGAAAGATGAACAGAGCAAAGTACAGAGAGGTCCTTGATGAAAACTTGCTCTACAGTGCTCAGGACCTCATATTGAGGCAAACATTCACCTTTCAACCGGACAATGACCCTAAGCACAGCCAAGACAACACAGGAGTGGTTCAGGACAAGTCTCTGAATGTCCTTGAGTGGCCCATTCAGAGCCCAGACTTGAAACCGATCGAACATCTCTGGAGAGACCTGAAAACAGCTGTGCAGCGACTCTCCCCATCCAACCTGACAGAGCTTGAAAGGATCTGCAGAGAAGAATGGGAGAAACACCCCAAATACAGGTGTATTTACCCTACCATGGGTATATAATGATGAGTTAGTCTTACCTACCTTGGGTCTATAGTGATGAGGATGAGTCTTACCCTACCATGGGTCTATGGTGATGAGGATGAGTCTTACCCCACCATGGGTCTATAGTGATGAGGATGAGTCTTACCCCACCATGGGTCTAAAGTGATGAGGATGAGTCCTACCCAACCATGAGTCTATAGTGATGAGGATGACTTACCCCACTATGGGTCTATGGTGATGAGGATGTCTTACCCTACCATGGGTCTATAGTGATGAGTTAGTCTTACCCTACCATGGGTCTATAGTGTTGAGGATGAGTCTTACCCCACCATGGGTCTATAGTAATGAATTAGTCTTACCCCACCATGGGTCCCCCTCGGTCGAGACTGTACACCTGCCTGGGGTTCAGCAAGTACTGGAACTTTCTCAATACCCTGTAGAAGACATATATATAGACCATATGACAGCTGTGTTAGAGTTACTGCACATACACACAAGCTGACAAACTCACTATGTACAAAATGGAGCCAGAAGAGAGAGAGAGAGAGAGAGAGCCAGAGAGAGAGAGAGAGAGAGAGAGAGAAAGCAGGAGAGAGATGGAAAGAGAGAAAGAGAGAGAGAGTGAGCCAGAGAGAGTGTGAGCCAGAGAGAGAGTGAGCCAGAGAGAGAGAGAGAGAGTGAGCCTGAGAGAGAGAGAGAGAGAGAGAGAGCCTGAGAGAGAGAGAGAGAGAGAGAGAGAGAGAGAGAGCAAGCACGAGAGAGATGGAAAGAGAGAAAGAGAGAGTGAGCCAGAGAGAAAGAGAGAGAGAGAGTGAGCCAGAGAGAGAGCGAGCCAGAGAGAGAGAGAGACAGAGAGAGAGAGTGAGCCAGAGAGAGAGAGTGAGCCAGAGAGAGAGCCAGAGAGAGAGAGAGCCAGAGAGAGAGAGAGTGAGCCAGAGAGAGAGAGAGAGTGAGCCAGAGAGAGAGAGTGAGCCAGAGAGAGAGAGAGAGTGAGCCAGAGAGAGAGAGAGTGAGCCAGAGAGAGAGAGAGAGAGTGAGCCAGAGAGAGAGAGAGTGAGCCAGAGAGAGAGAGGGTGAGCCAGAGAGAGAGAGAGGTGAGCCAGAGAGAGAGAGCCAGAGAGAGAAAGAGAGAGTGAGCCAGAGAGAGAGAGTGAGCCAGAGAGAAAGAGTGAGCCAGAGAGAGAGTGAGGGAATGAGAGATCATGCATACAAAGACAGACATAGAATGTAAAGTAGCAACATTTAATTACAAGTTTTACTTAATCAACACAGTTGACATGGTGTCCACAGTAAATGTGATTTCGCTCTAAAATTGTAATTATCTCTACAGCTTACTGTGCCCATTGACATAGCAGATTCCTGTAACATTGACCTGCAGGAGCTGTATCAGAGATCTATTATATTGAAGGCTCCACATTGACCTTGCACTGGTAATTGCGTCAGTAGCTTCCAATACCCACACTGCACTTTGGTCAGAGTGTGAAAAGCAGTGGCAAAAGACAACAGAAAGCCGACAGCTAGGTTAGAATCACCACAAACAAAACATTTGGCTTAGAATGCAACTCATTCTATATGGTGTGTCAGATACAGTTTGCTATGATACTGTTATGAATGTGTCATGAAGAAAACTTAAATTTAAGTTTTACGAAGTTCATTCAGAAGGAAAAATTTGTATAAATATACTACTTAACGTAAGAGGACCAGGTGACATTTAAAATGCTGTAAAACAGTCATTAAACTGCCTGAAAGCCTCATTCACAATAACAGGACCAATCAGTGACTCAACACCAACCCTTTCATTTCCTTATTGACATCAAAGAGGGCAGAAATAGGCTTTGTTTTTGTACTCAGAGATTAAATGCATCTTTTTTTAAGGAGAACATGTCTAATAATAGAGAATAATTTCCCTTTTAAGTGGTATTTAAGACTGTGTTGCTATGGTGATGGAGTTTCTAAAGCCAACAAAGCAGGCCTCCCGGTGCTGTGAAATGCATGGTGGGAGGAGAGAGGAGAGAATGCTGAAACAGTGAACACATTCATTTTCATTAACAACTGCTTTTAGGACACTGTGTCAGAACAGCCAATAGACCATCATTATTTCCTAAATGTTAAATCCTCTGTAATTACATAGCCTAAAAATTATAGAATTGAATCTCCAAAGACCAGGAGATTGTTATTGTTGCTAGCTTTAGCTATGCTAGCTTCACATTACTTTGATTCTATGATGAACAGTCAGCCAGTCTTTATAACACTTTGTCAGTAGCATTACAGGGCTGTATGAAACATACACTACATGGCCAAAAGTATGTGGATTTGGCTATTTCAACCACAGCTGTTGCTGACAAGTGTATAAAATTGAGCACGCAGCCATGCAACCTCTATAGACAAACATTGGCAGTAGAATGGGCTCTACTGAAGAGCTCAGTGACTTCAAACGTGGCACTGTCATAGGATGCCACCTTTCCAACAAGTCAGTTTGTCAGATTTCTGCCCTGCTAGAGCTGCCCTGTTCAACTGTAAGTGCTGTTATTGTGAAGTGGAAGCATCTAGGAGCAACAACGTCTCAGCCACGAAGTGACAGGCCACACAATCTCACAGAATGGGACCGCCAAGTGCTGAAGGCCACAGCGCGTAAAGATTATCTGTCCTCAGTTGCAACACTCACTACGGAGTTCCAAACTGCCTCTGGAAGCAATGTCATCAAAAAGCTGTTCGTCAGGAGCTTCATGAAATGGGATTCCATCGCTGAGCAGCCGCAAATGAGCCTAAGATCACCATGCACAATGCCAAGCACTGACTGGAGTGGATTAAAGCTAGCCGCCATTGGACTCTGGAGCAGTGGAAACACGTTCTCTGGAGTGATGAATCACGCTTCACCATCTGGCAGTCCAACGGACAAATCTGGGTTTGGCGGATGCCAGGAGAATGCTGCCTGCCCGAATGCATAGTGCTAACTGTAAAGTTTGTTGGAGGAGGACTAATGGTCTAGGGCTATTTTCCATGGTTCGGGCCCCTTAGTTCCAGTGAAGGGACATCTTAACGCTACAGAATACAATGACATTCTAGACGAATCTGTGCTTCCATCTTTGTGGCAACAGTTTGGGGAAGGTCCTTTTCTGTTTCAGCATTAAAATGCCCCCGTACACAAAGCGAGATCCATACAGAAATGGTTTGTCAAGATCGGTGTGGAAGAACTTGACTGGCCTGCACAGAGACCTGACCTCAACCCCATCAAACACCTTTGGGATGAATTGGAATGCTGACTGCGAGCCAGGCCTAATCGCCCAACATCAGTGCCCGACCTCACTAATGCTCTTGAGGCTGAATGGAAGCAGGTGTCCACATACTAGTGTATATTGCAGGAGTGTTTCAATCCGTTAATAATATGAGACACTGTGACTTACCGCTCCCCCTGTCTCCCTCCACTCTTTGGGTTGACCAGGACCAGGAGGGGATGTGTACCCGGTAGAGGAGTGATCTGAATAGGAGATCAGAGACAGGCTAATGAGATACTGTAGAGTAGTGTATACCCATGCAAACACAGCACACACTTTAACCTGCCATCAACAAGGCTTTAACCACTGAAGATGCTCTGGGCTTGATTTACTCACCTGCAGTGCTTGTCCGTCTCCTGTGAATTTCAAGCTCTGACTTATGTTGTCAGGGCTGCTGCTGGGCGGGGAGTCCCCTTCACCCCGCTTCACAACAGAATGACGGTCCTGCAGACAGACAGACGGACAGACAGACGGACGGACGGACGGACAGACGGACAGACAAAGATACATTTGTTTATGAGTTTATGAATTGTTACAGAGAAATGGGGCAAGTGTATACCTTTATGGATCTATAATTATATCTCAAGGGGGTGTTAGTGTTTTTCAGTATTGAAAGTATTGGAGATAAATAAATAGGAGTTTCAGAGTGTGATTGATTTCATGTGATCTCACCAGGACGACAGGGCAGATGTAGGAGGGGAGTAGAGTGTGGTCTCTAAGGGCTCCTCCATCACACTCCGGCTTCATGTTGGACGCACACTTATTGTGGAGCTGATCGGGAAGGAACATTTTTTATTTATTTTATTTAACCTTTATTTAAGATGAGGAGAATGGAGGGAAGAAAGGAGCGGAGGAAAAGAAGAGGAGAGTGGAAAGGAATACCAAAAGATATATTCACACAAGTCATTTGACACAGTGGCAGATGTTATTCAAAACACTTCACTCAAAAGCCTCATAAATGCTTGAAGCTAATAATACCGGAACATAAACTGCTATAGGAATATATCCTTTTCCCCCTGGTTCATGCCAAAGTTTGATTCATGTAATGAGTACAGTAGCTGCTTCCAGGACTGAGAATGAATGCCTGCAGTGATTCTAAAGGGATGAGAACGTCACTAAGCTAAGTTGCAGTGATGCTAAAGGGATGAGAACATCACTAAGCTAAGTTGCAGTGATGCTAAAGGGATGAGAACATCACTAAGCTAAGTTGCAGTGATGCTAAAGGGATGAGAACATCACTAAGCTAAGTTGCAGTGATGCTAAAGGGATGAGAACATCACTAAGCTAATTTTCAGTGATGCTAAAGGGATGAGAACATCATTAAGCTAAACTGCAGTGATGCTAATGGGATGAGAACATCATTAAGCTAAACTGCAGTGGTGCTAAAGGGATGAGAACATCACTAAGCTAAACTGCAGTGATGCTAAAGGGATGAGAACATCACTAAGCTAAACTGCAGTGATGCTAAAGGGAAGAGAACATCACTATGCTAAACTGCAGTGATGCTAAAGGGATGAGAACATCATTAAGCTAAACTGCAGTGATTCTAAAGGGATGAGAACATCACTAAGCTAAGTTGCAGTGATGCTAAAGGGATGAGAACATCACTAAGCTAAACTGCAGTGATGCTAAAGGGATGAGAACATCACTAAGCTAAGTTGCAGTGATGCTAAAGGGATGAGAACATCACTAAGCTAAGTTGCAGTGATGCTAAAGGGATGAGAACATCACTAAGCTAAACTGCAGTGATGCTAAAGGGATGAGAACATCACTAAGCTAAGTTGCAGTGATGCTAAAGGGATGAGAACATCACTAAGCTAAGTTGCAGTGATGCTAAAGGGATGAGAAGATCACTAAGCTAAGTTGCAGTGATGCTAATGGGATGAGAACATCCTTAAGCTAAACTGCAGTGGTGCTAAAGGGATGAGAACATCACTAAGCTAAACTGCAGTGATGCTAATGGGATGAGAACATCCCTAAGCTAAACTGCAGTGATACTAAAGGGATGAGAACATCACTAAGCTAAACTGCAGTGACGCTAAAGGGATGAGAACATAACTAAGCTAAGTTGACAATCCTAACATGCTCTTTGAACTCCACTTACTGGTGGTTTGATGAATCACAGTTTGAGTGTTCATTATATATTATTTAACATTTAAAGGTAAATGGTGACATCTAGAGGACATCTTAGGTAAAGTAAAAATGTGAAAAATAATAGGTTGATTACAAACTATTGCTGTGAATTTCTTCAGGACCATTTATATATTTTATTTTATTTAGCCTTTATTTAACTAGGCTAGTCAGCTAGCCAAGATCATTTTTATTAGCAGAAGACTTCTGAAGCACTTGATACTAGCCAAGGCACTTGACATGAGGCACTATGAACCAAAACATTGTAACTATTCCAGTTCTCCAGTACAGGGAGGTGTGTACTACTCACAGTGATCTGACACCACACACAGTGTAGGCCCGTTAAGCCCTGGTAGCACTTGATACTTCTGTGACAGCGGTCACACTTAGTGGGAGAGTTTCCCTCTATCCAGACATGCTGCATGACCTGGAGAGAGGCAGGAAGGGAGAGAGGCAGGAAGGAAGAGAGGGAGAGAGGCAGGAAGGGAGAGAGGCAGGAAGGAAGAAAAGAAGAGAGGTTGGAAGGGAGAAAGGGAGAGAGGCAGGAAGGGGAGAGAGGTAGGAAGGAGGAGAAAGGGAGGAGCAGGAAGGTAGGAAGGGGAGAAAGCAGGAAGAGAGGCAGGAAGGAAGGGAGAGAGGCAGGAAGAGAAGCAGGAAGGGAAAGGGGAGAGAGGCAGGTAGGGGGGAGAGCAGGTAGGAAAGGAGAAAGGGGGAGGCAGGAAGGTAGGAAGGGAGAAAGGGAGAGAGGCAGGAAGGGAGAGAGCAGGAAGAGGAGGAGGGAGAGGAGGAGGGGAGGAAGGGAGGGAGGAGGCAGGAAGCAGGAGGAGAGAGGCAGGAAGGGAGAGAAGCAGGAAGGGAGAGAAGCAGGAAGGGGAAGGGAGAGAGGCAAGAAGGAGAGAGAGAGGGAGGGAGGAGGAGGGAGGAAGAGAGGAAGGGAGAGAGGGAGAGGGGAGGAAGGGAGGAGAGAGAGGGAGGAAGGGAGAGAGAGAGGAAGGGAGGAAGGAGGAGGAGAGAGAGGAAGGAGAGGGAGGCAGGAAGGGGAGAGAGACAGGAAGGGAGAGAAGCAGGAAGGGAGAGAAGCAGGAAGGGGGAGAGAGGCAGGGGAGAGAAGCAAGAAGAGGAGAGAGAGGGAGGAAGGGAGAGAGAGCAGAAGGGAGGAAGCAGGAGAGAGGGGGAGGGGAAGGGAAGAGGCAGGAAGGAGAGGCAAGCAAAGGAGAGAGGCAGGAAGGGAGAGAGGCAGGAAGGAAGGCAGGAAGAGAAGCAGGAAGAGAGAGAGGGAGAGAAGCAAGAAGAGGAGAGGGAGAGAGGCAGGAAGGGAGAGCAGAGGGAGAGAGGCAAGAAGGGAGAGAGAGGGGAGGACAGGAAGAGAGAGAGGGAGGAAGGAGAGAGAGGAGAGGAAGAAGGCAGAAGAGAGAGGGAGGACAGGGAGAGAGAGGAAGGGAGAGAGGCAGGAAGAGGAGGGAGAGGCAGGAAGGGAGAGAAGCAGGAAGGGAGAGAGGCAGGAAGTTAGAGAGGCAGGAAGGGAGGGAGATGCAGGAAGCAGGAGAGAAGCAGGAAGGGAGAGAGAGGAGAGGCAGGAAGGGAGAGAGACAGGAAGGGAGAGAGGCAGGAAGGGAGAGAGGCAGGAAGGGAGAGGAGAGGCAGGAAGGGAGAGATATAGGAAGGGAGAGAGGCAGGAAGGGAGAGAGGCAGGAGAGGGAGGAAGGGAGAGAGACAGGAAGGAGAGGGGCAGGAAGGGAGAGAGGCAGGAAGGGGGAGAGAGGCAGGAAGAGGCAGGAAGGGAGAGAGACAGGAAGGGAGAGAGACAGGAAGGGAGAGAGAAACAACAATCATGATTTAAAGGAAGTTACAACATTAATCCAGTGCTAAACGTGTATTTTGTTCCAGATATTTACTAAAATAAGAGACCATCTGAAAGGCATCTTCTGTTATTGAACCAGACTTGAAAAAGTGAAGTGGAGCTGAAACAGAGTACAATTCCATCTGCAGAGAAAGAGAAGGTCTTAGAGGGACAACTCCAAGTCTGTGAGATCAGTCCAGAAGGTGTCTACTTAAAATAGGGGTTAAATATAGAGACACAGTTAACAACATTAGTAGGACTGCATGATCTGCACCCATGAGCCTGTGCATAAGTGTGTGTGTGTGTGTGTGTGTGTGTGTGTGTGTGTGTGTGTGTGTGTGTGTGTGTGTGTGTGTGTGTGTGTGTGTGTGTGTGTGTGTGTGTGTGAGAGAGAGAATCCCTGCACCCAGGACCCTTCTGCTCCTTGCTCAGCAACATTAATCAGATGTGGAAGAAGAGTGGGGACATTTCGCCAGTCCCCACAAGGAAAAAGGCTATTTTAGGCTTAGGGGTTAGGTTTAGGGTTAGGGTTGCAATCAGGGTTAGGAGTTAGGGTTTAGTGAAAATATGATTCTGAATGGGACTCAACTGTTTGGTCCCCACAAGAATAGTAAAATAAAATAAACGTGTGCCGGTGTGTTTTTGTGTGTGTTTTGTGTGTGTAGTTGTGTACTCACATTGGTGTGTCTGCGGGACTTGGCGTAGGTGCTGATGCAGGCAGCAATGTCTTTGGACACACAGCGTTCATGGACTGTGTACTTGCATACTGAAACACAGAGGTACAGAGAGAGACAGTTCACCAGTAGCTACACCAACCCTTTCACTGAATCATGTAATAAAATGACCAAGCGATAGCATTATCCTTGATAATAGATAATGCAATCATGTTTATTATTCACAGAATGGAGGACTGAATAAGAGACATAAATATAATATAAACATCTGGTTGAAAGACAGAGAGAAGAACTGAAAGGCAGGAAGAGAGAAACAGAGAGTGGATGGAGCTGTAAAGGCCAACCAGGGACAGAAAGAGGGACTTTCTAAAGGGATAAAGGGATACTTCGGTATTTTGGCAATGAGGCCCTTTATCTACTTCCCCGGAGTCTCTCAGTGCCATTTTAAGGTACACTTTAAGTCGGAAGTTTACATGCACTTAGGTTGGAGTCATTAAAACTCGTTTTTCAACCACTCCACAAATTTCTTGTTAACAAACTATAGTTTTGGCAAGTCGGTTAGGACATCTACTTTGTGCAAGACACAAGTACTTTTTCCAACAATTGTTCACAGACAGACTATTTCACTTATAATTCACTGTATCACAATTCCAGTTTATATACACAAAGTTTTTTATTTTATTTTATTTATTTTATTTTTACCTCTTTTTCTCCCCAATTTTGTGGTATCCAATTGTTGTAGTAGCTACTATCTTGTCTCATCGCTACAACTCCCGTACGCAACTGCACATGGGGACAAAGATCGTACTTTTTGGAGAAATGTCCTCTGGTCTGATGAAACAAAAATAGAACTGTTTGGCCATCATGACCATAGTTATGTTAGGAGGAAAAAGGGGGAGGCTTGCAAGCCAAAGAACACCATCCCAACCACCATCCCAACCATGAAGCACGGGGGTGGCAGCATCATGTTGTGGGGGTGCTTTGCTGCAGGAGGGACTGGTGCACTTCACAAAATAGATGGCATCATGGGAAATTATGTGGATATATTGAAACAACATCTCAAGACATCAGTCTGGAAGTTAAAGCTTGGTCGCAAATGGGTCTTCCAAACTAACAATGACCCCAAGCATACTTCCAAAGTAGCGGCAAAATGGCTTAAGGACAACAAAGTCAAGGTATTGGAGTGACCATCACAACGCCCTGACCTCAATCCCATAGAAAATTTGAGGGCAGAACTGAAAAAGCATGTGCGAGCAAGGAGGCCGACAAACCTGACTCAGTTACACCAGCTCTGTCAGGAGGAATGGGCCAAAATTCACCCACCTTATTGTGAGAAGCTTGTGGAAGGCTACCCAAAAAGTTTGACCCAAGTGAAACAATTTAAAGGCAATGATACCAAATACTAATTGAGTGTATGTAAACTTCTGACGCACTGGGAATGTAATGCAATAAATAAAAGCTGAAATAAATCATTCTCTCCTATTATTCTGACATTTCACATTCTTAAAATAAAGTGGTGATGCTAACTGACCGAAGACAGGGCATTTTCACTGTGATTAAATGTCAGGAATTGTAAAAAAAAAACTGAGTTTAAAAGTATTTGGCTGTCTATGTAAACTTCCGACTTCAACTGTAGTTGCTAACTAGCACTAGCACAATTAGAGCAATGACCGGGAAGTCTATGCTATCTGCCAGAGTGCAAATTACACGTGACATTCGAAAGGGGTCTCTATTGGAAATAGATGTGTGAGCCTATTAATAAATATGAAATTTAAGGGTAAAAATGAGTTACCATTTAATTTGAACACAACCAGTCATGATGCTTTTATTTGATTGTCAAACCAATCACTACTACCAGTGCGTGTTCCCCGACTCCAAAATAATCCAAATAGTGCAGTGGATGTTGAGCAGTATGATGAATGGACATGTTTACAAACACCAAAAGGATGTCAAATGACATTCGGGGATTGCCATTGATTACGCCGACATTAATTAATGCGTCTTGCTGACAAATTAAAAAATGTTGCATCCTAAAAAGTCAAGACACCTGCAATAGGTCTGAAACTTTGCCTGAAAAAAACGTGATGGTCACCCTAACACGTACAGTCAATTTACTAGACTAGGCTACAATGTATCAGTCAAGCATTAAATAAAGGTAAAAAGCATGATGAGAAGTTGATGATGTGTGCTCTAGCCCACCACGCAAAGACTCATTCATTTTCCCTGGTTGCCACAGTCATGCTCAGGAAAGTGATATCACAACTTAAGCCTTCTCCCTGCTTTCTCGATCCTATCCCCACCACATTCTTCAAAACAGTTTTTTATTGCATTTCTGAAGAAGTGCAAGCCATTGTTTATCACACCCTGCACGCCACTGCTCTAAAAACTGCTATGAGGAAAAGTAATCTAGATTATTCAGCTCTTAGCAACTTTCAACCAATGTCCAACCTTCCATTCTGAAGCAAAATTCTGGAGAAATAGTTTTTTTAACTGTAAAAAATCCAATTTGGTTTTTGTGCCCAGCGGCAGCCTTAGATTATTAAGTGCTGCATTCGACACTGTCGACCATGATGTCCTTCTGGACAGACTGGAGAGGTGGGTTGGCCTCTTCGGTCCAGTTCTAAATTGGTTTAGGACCTATTTAACCAGTTGAGAGTTTTTTGTCACCCTTGGTGAACATAACTCAGAGAAAATACACATCACATGTGACGTTCCACAAGGTTCGATTTTGGGTACGGAACTGTTCAGTTTATATATGTTACCCCTTGGCAGCGTTATCAGAAGGCACAGCATTGATTTTCACTGCTATGCAGACGATACACAACTTTACATTTCTGTGTCACCAGAGGATTATTGCTCCACGGATAAATTATTAGACTGTATTAGTGATTTAAATACATGGATGGCTCACAACTTCTTCCAGCTAAATTAAGACACGACTGGGGTACTTATTGTTGGAGCCAAAGCACAGAGTGAGAATCTGGCCGCACATTTTAATTCCCGGGCAATAAAGATAAAACACCAGGTAAAAAAAACGAGGTGTTATTTTAGATTCTGAGCTAAATTTCGATTCACACATTAGGAATGTGACCAAAATAGCTTTTTACCACCTGAGAAACATTGTCAAGGTGAGGCCGTTTCTCTCTCAGGCTGATACAGAGAGACTCATCCATGCTTTTATTACAAGCAGGCTTGACTACTGTAATGCTCTCCTGTCTGATCTATGCAAGAAAGCCATTGGTCAACTGCAAAACATACAGAATGCTGCAGCCTGGGTACTGACCAAGACCAGACGGAGAGCACACATTACACCGGTTTTAAGGTTTCTGCACTGGCTGGCTGTGAGCTTTAGAATACGTTTTAAGATTCTTCTATTGGTTTTTAAACCAATCCATGATTGTGCACCCCAATACATTTCAGACATGCTTTTGAATCATGTACCCAGTAGGTCCCTCAGGTCCTCTGGTACTGGCCTTTAACTATCCCAACATCTAGGATCAAGAGGCATGGTGAGGCAGCCTTTTAACTATTCCAAAGTCTAGGACCAAGAGGCATGGAGAGGGAGCCTTTTAACTATCCCAAAGTCTAGGACCAAGAGACATGGAGAGGGAGCCTTTTAACTATCCCAAAGTCTAGGACCAAGAGACATGGAGGCAACCTTTAGTTATTATGCCCCCAGCCCAGTGGCGGAATTAAGTATAGGCGACATGGGCATCTTTTCGGGGGCGGCACGGGGCTCCTGCACCAAAAAATTTGGAATGGTGACATTTGCGCAAACAGTTTTCTATTGCTCATTTGCACATTACGTCAATGATATCATGTCACCATGTGGGACTGTGGGTCAATTAACTTTGTCGGAGTGGGCGCCCTGATTCTAGTTTGTGAGCTAGGCAGGCTACTGCCTGGGAAGGTCTCCCACTCAGAAGTACGAGATGGGGAGAGGGGCGGGGGTAGGTTGACCTCAGGTCTCCCCACTGGAAGCCTGAGGTAGGGGGAGTGGGGGAATCTATCAAATAGCGGACCTCTAACTTTATACAGTACTAATGCACCTAGTAAAATCAGTCACACTATGAAATGCTACCAAAAAAACACAATTTGTTCATAATACTGAGAATATACAGTTACCCAGCCATATTGCTGGCGGGGGGGGATCGCCCAGGAGCCATACAGGGCTGCTGGGGCAGTGAACCTGCCAGAGAACCTGAGTGGGGCCAAAACTGTGGACATTATTCAAATAGATCTTAAAACAAATCTTTTTAGCTTAGCTTTTTTTTCCTCAGTGTGTTTTTTAGTAGTTCAGTTTGTGTCCTTCTTTCGTTTTTACAGTGCATTGCAAAAGTTTTCACCCCTTTTGGCATTTTTCCTATTTTGTTGCATTACAACCTGTAATTTAAATAGATTTTTATTTGGATTTTATGTAATGGACAGACACAAAATAGTCCAAATTGGTGAAGTGAAATGAAAAAAAATACTTGTTTCAAAGAATTCTAAAAAAATTTAAATGGAAAAGTGGTTTGTGAATATGTATTCACTCCTTTGCTATAAAGGCCCTAAATAAGATCTGGTGCAACCAATTACATTCAAAAGTCACATAATAGCGAAATAAAGTCCACCTGTGTGCAATCTAAGTGTCACATGATCTGTCACATGATCTCAGTATATATACACCTGTTCTGAAAGGCCCCAGAGTCTGCAACATCACTAAGCAAGGAGCACCAGCAAGCAAGCAGCACCATGAAGACCAAGGAGCTCTCCAAACAGGTCAGGGACAAAGTTGTGGAGACGTACAGATCAGGGTTGGGTTATAACAAAATATCAGAAACTTTGAACATCCCAAGGAGCACCATTAAATCCATTATTTAAAAAATGAAAGAATATGGCACCACAACAAACCTGCTAAGAGAGGGCGCCCACCAAAACTCATGGACCAGGCAAGGAGGGCATTAATCAGAGAGGCAACAAAGAGACCAAAGATAACCCTGAAGGAGCTGCAAAGCTCCACAGCGGAGATTGGAGTATCTGTCCATAGGACCACTTTAAGCCGTACATTCCACAGACCTGGACTTTACAGAGGAGTGGCCAGAAAAAAGACATTGCTTAAAGAAAGAAATAACACAAACACGTTTGGTGTTCGCCAAAAGTCATGTGGGAGACTTCCCAAACATATGGAAGAAGGTACTCTGGTCAGATGAGACTAAAATTGAACTTTTTGGCCATCAAGGAAAACGTTATGTCTGGAGCAAACCCAACACCTCTCATCACCCCGAGATAACCATCCCCACAGTGAAGCATGGTGGTGGCAGCATCATGCTGTGGGTATGTTTTTCATTGGCAGGGACTGGGAAACTGGTTAGAATTGAAGGAATGATGAATGGCACTAAATACAGGGAAATTCTTGAGGGAACCTGTTTCAGTCTTCAAGAGATTTGAGACTGGGACGGAGGTTCACCTTCCAGCAGGACAATGACCCTAAGCATACTGCTAAAGCAACACTCGAGTGGTTGAAGGGGAAACATTTAAATGTCTTGGAATGGCCTAGTCAAAGCCCAGACCTCAATCCAATTGAGAATCTGTGGTATGACTGAAAGATTGCCAGCAGAATCCATCCAACTTGAAGGAGCTGGAGCAGTTTTGCCTTGAAGAATGGGCAAAAATCCCAGTGGCTAGATGTGCCAAGCTTATAGAGACATACCCCAAGAGACTTCAGCTGTAATTGCTGCAAAAGGTGGTTCTACAAAGTATTGACTTTGGGGGGGTAGAATAGTTATGCACGCTCAAGTTTTCCATTTAAAAAAGAAACGTATTTCTTGTTTGTTTTACAATACAAAATATTTAGCATCTTCAAAGTGGTAGGCATGTTGTGTAAATCAAATGATACAAACCCCCCAAAATATATTTCAATTCCAGGTTGTAAGGCAAAAAAATAGGAAAACTGCCAAGGGGTTGAATACTTTCGCAAGCCATTGTATGTTGTTTGTTGTGTACTAAATATGGCAGCTTTCTTTTAATCATTTTTTGATAGTTTTCTCCTGTAAAGCACATTGCGTTGCATTCGATGTCTGAAATATGCTGTATAAATAAAGCTTGATTTGATTTGATAACAATGGCCAGTGATGCAGTGGTAAACAAATAGGTGGCTAAACTCTGATTGCCGGTCGCAGTGAAAAAAATGAATTTTTCTGGAAAAGGTTGGTAAACTACGTTTAGTTGAGTTTACCCTGCACTAGGCCTACAACACCGCAGGTAGGCTGCCCTCTACGCCGAGGCAATTTTACACACATGAACACACACAGAACAGATAGCCTACCTTCAATATAATACACAAGTTGAATCAAAACATGTCTTACACCCTAGTTCATGTCCATAATTCATGAGTTGAATGATTGGAGTCTTCACAGATTGTGTGACATAAAACACTGCCTTTCTTTCTTTACATTAGTTACATGTATGACTGTTTTTTGAATTAGAACATTGAACTTAAACCCTGTACGATTCATGGATGTTGGAGATCTCGGTAAAATGCACTGTAGCCTAAGTGTAAATATGCCCAGATAACATTTCATTATGTTCCACTGTGAAAACAGTTCTCATGGCAGTATTCTATCTATAGTCTGCCTATTTTTATCAAGGGCACGTGGCAAACAAATGGTGAAAATGAACTAGTACAATGTACTCAGCCCAGCTGTGGCTAAATGTAGCACTACTGAGTGGACAGCACAGTGAACAGGGAGATGATTTGTGCAATCACATATATATAAATAGTTTAAACCATGACAGAGAGGTTGGGGTGTTCCTTTCAAGCATTTATTTACATATTTACCATTGTAAAACATATTTTCCACTGCATTTTAAACAAATCGGTGAATAATAATTAAGTTAGTATGTTTTAGTGACCCCCTCAAAGTTGTACTTTGGTTGCATTTAGGGAGCTAATGTCTCATTCAGGGAGCTGAGCCCCCCCCGGCTCTCCCATAATTCGCAGTGAAAAAGTAACACTCCCTATACTTTTAATGCATTTTCTGCAGATACCATAGACTTCCAGTCATTGCGCTAACGCAAGTTAGCATTGGCTCGTGAAACAATCCGACCTATCTTCCTTCATACTGGACACAGAGACATAAAAATGGCACCCACGAGTTCTTCTGACTCTGCCAAAATCTTGAAGTATCTCTTTAATGAGACAGAGAGAGACAGTAGAACTAAGGGCCACACACACACACTCACTGGAGCAGCAGAGGCCCTGCTTGCGAACTCCCAGCAGCATGGTGTGGCAGTAGTTACAGTAGGCTGGCTTGTTGAAGTGCTTTAGTTTCCACACATGCTGACCATCTTCCTGAACATTCTACAGAGAGCGAAAGAGAGAGAAAGAGAAAGAGAAAGATATCAATCTTTCTGAATTGATTTTGTGGAACTGACACTCTAAACGCACGCAGACACATACTTTATCTCTCTTCCCACAGGGATCATATACACTTACTAAAATGTATGCACTCATGTATGCACTCATGTATGCACTTTGGATAAAAGCATCTGCTATACGGCATCCGTTCTCAAATAATATCACACACACACACACACACACATGCACCCTCCCTCACCGTCTCCATGCCCAGCAGGACCAGCAGAGGGATGGTGGTGAGGCCTCCTCTGATCCACTCCTCCAGGGTGACTGTTCCGTCCCGGTCATAGTCTATCTCCTCCATCATCTCCTTCAGGATCTAAAGCACAGGGAGACGGGGGGGACAGAGGTGAGTGCAGTAAAGTCTTGTCAAATTATAACACTGTAATGATCCAACATTTCCTTGTCACTGTCGTTAAGCTAAACTTTTCAGGTCGCCACAAGACGTTGGGAACAGGGGAAACAAGACACACAAGGCTGTGTGCATCCTTACCGGTCGCAGCTCTGCCGAGTCCCATTCCAGGTACTCTGCCACGTGGACCATCTGATTGATGATGCGGTCCAGTTCCTACACCCAGCAATGCATTCACACATCCACAGACATTACTACCAAGAGACTGACAGAGACGATCACATATGTTCTCTGTTTAGAAAACAAAAAAATCCTCCACATTTTGGCGTGCCCAAGAAAATCATAGGGAGTGTCCTTGAAAACAAATTAAGTCAGTCAGACCACAGTATCCTCTGATATCATCCACATCCACATCATTCTATGATGACAATATCCTCTGATATCATCCACATCATCCTATGATGACTGTATCCTCTGATATCATCCACATCATCCTATGATGACAGTATCCTCTGATATCATCCACATCATTCTATGATGACAGTATCCTCTGATATCATCCACATCATCCTATGATGACAGTATCCTCTGATATCATCCACATCATCCTATGATGACAGTATCCTCTGATATCATCATCCACATCATTCTATGATGACAGTATCCTCTGATATCATCCACATCATCCTATGATGACAGTATCCTCTGATATCATCCACATCATTCTATGATGACAGTATCCTCTGATATCATCCACATCATCCTATGATGACAGTATCCTCTGATATCATCCACATCATTCTATGATGACAGTATCCTCTGATATCATCCACATCATCCTATGATGACAGTATCCTCTGATATCATCCACATCATCCTATGATGACAGTATCCTCTGATATCATCCACATCATTCTATGATGACAGTATCCTCTGATATCATCCTGAGAATCTCAAATATAAAATATTTAACACTTTTTCAGTTACCACATGATTCCATATGTGTTATTTCATAGTGTTGATGTCTTCACTATTATTCTACAATGTAGAAAATAGTCCAAATTAAGAAAAACCCTTGAATGAGAAGCTGTTCTAAAACTTTGTATTGGTAGTGTATGTACATATCTACTTCAATGACCTCATACCCCTGCATATGGACTCGGTATACTGTTGAAGTATCTAAGAATGAAACAGTGCAGTTCAGAGGAAATAAGGATGTATTGTAACAGGGTTGTTCTAATTGCACTGAGCTTAGCACTGCATGAGAGGAGAAGAGAGGAGCTGTGAGGAGAGGAGAGGAGATGCGGAAAGCAGAGACCAGAGCAGAAGAAAGGAGAGAAGAGAAGAGGAAAGGAGAGACCAGAAGAAAGGAAAGGAGAGACCAGAACAGAAGAAAGGAGAGAAGAGAAGAGGAAAGGAGAGACCAGAAGAAAGGAAAGGAGAGACCAGAACAGAAGAAAGGAGAGAAGAGAAGAGAAGAGGAAAGGAGAGACCAGAAGAAAGGAAAGGAGAGACCAGAGCAGAAGAAAGGGAGAGAAGAGGAAGAGGAAAGGAGAGACCAGAAGAAAGGAAAGGAGAGACCAGAGCAGAAGAAAGGAAAGGAGAGACCAGAAAGAAGAGAAGAGAAGAGGAAAGGAGAGACCAGAAGAAAGGAAAGGAGAGACCAGAACAGAAGAAAGGAGAGAAGAGAAGAGAAGAGGAAAGGAGAGACCAGAAGAAAGGAAAGGAGAGACCAGAGCAGAAGAAAGGAGAGAAGAGAAGAGAAGAGGAAAGGAGAGACCAGAAGAAAGGAAAGGAGAGACCAGAACAGAAGAAAGGAGAGAAGAGAAGAGGAAAGGAGAGACCAGAAGAAAGGAAAGGAGAGACCAGAACAGAAGAAAGGAGAGAAGAGAAGAGGAAAGGAGAGACCAGAAGAAAGGAAAGGAGAGACCAGAACAGAAGAAAGGAGAGAAGAGGAAAAGAGAGGAGAGGGGAGGGGAGGGGAGGAGAAGGGAGGAAAGGAGACGGGAGGAGAGGTGAGAGAACAGAAGAAAGGAAAGAAAAGAAAAGAGTAGATTAAAACAGTAGAGCAGAAGAGAGAACAGAACAGACGTAAGGAGAGAAGAGTAGGGAAAATAAGAGAGGAGAAGAGGAGAGGGCCACTAACCGAGCTGTCCAGTACTCCATTGCCATCTGTGTCGTACAGCCGGAACATGACTGGAGGGGAACGAGAAAAAAGGGACCCCATGATTCAGCTGTAATGTCTTGAAGTCCCTGTCTCTGTAGAGCAGGGGAAGTATTAGAGTGTGACTCAGCACCACTCCTGTGTTGGAGCAGGGGAAGTATTAGAGCGTGACACAACACCACTCCTGTGTTGGAGCAGGGGATGTAATAGAGAGTGACACGTACTCCTGTTTTATTGGGATGTCGGAAGCAGTTAGCAGAGGTTAGCTGTGTCAAATTGTGCGGATATAGCTCCCCACGCTAAAGAAGTCTATTGGACACACCAGGGTTTAGGATGTCCATGGGCTAACGAGGACAGGTACTGAGGCTGAGTTAATCCCAAGGGGAGTCTAACTCCTGAATCACTGCTCACAACCTGTGTGTGTGTGTGTGTGTGTGTATGTGTGTGTGTATGTCAGTGGAAGCTCATCAGAGGAGCAAGGGGAGGACCATCCTCCTCAGTGAATTTCATAAAAATGAAATGTTAAAAACATTTAAAAAGTTATCATTTTTAGATAAAACTATACTAAATATAATCACATCACCAAATAATTGATTAAAACACTATTTTGCAAAAAGGTCTGCAGTAGTCTCAACAGCACTCTGTAGGGTAGCACCATGGTGTAGCCGGAGGACAACTAGCTTCCGTCCTCCTCTGAGTACATTGACTTCAATACAAAACCTAGGAGGCTCATGGTTCTCACCCCCTTCCATAGACTTACACAGTAATTATCACAACTTCCGGAGGACATCCTCCAATCTATCAGAGCTCTTGCAGCATGAACTGACATGTTGTCCACCCAATCAAAGGATCAGAGAATGAATCTAGTACTGAAAGCATAAACTACAGCTAGCTAGCACTGCAGTGCATAAAATGTGGTGAGTAGTTGACTCAAAAAGAGAGAAAGAAAATAGAGAGACATAGAGATTGTCATTTGTTTGTACTTTCAGTTTCACTTACCTAGCAAATGCAGCTAGCTAGTTTAGCCCACTGAGACACCCTGCTCAAACAGAGGGATGCTATGTTAACTAACTGGCTATGACTATCCCACACAACACTGGAACTCTTCCAAGTCAAGGCAAGCTTTTGGTTTTACAAATGTATTGCCACCGGGGCCCTCTGGTGTAACTGCTTTCCTGACTGTACACTGTAACGTTACTGGATGTAGCTGGGTTTACAAACACGTTAGTTCTATTTGCTATGCTGACCATGATGTTACTTTAGCTAATATGGTGACAACGATGTAGGCTGTGTGTAGTGGCTTGGCTTGGAAAGTTTTTTTTACCTGGTCACATACAGCTGATGTCCACAAGCGAAGGGAAGAGGTGAAAGGAGTAGAGCGCATAACGTAGATGCGAGAAGGAATACAACGTGGCTGCTATGAAACTGTGAACTGTGTTAACACGTGATCAAGGCTGTATTCATTCCGCCGATTCTGTTGAAGAACGTTTCTTAAACAAAACGGGGATAAACGTACCTGAATTTGTCCAATAGAAACTCTCGTTTGCAACTGTTGGACTAATGATTACACCCTAGATCAGCTAGATGCAGGCAAGAGTGTGCAAGGTGGTATTGAATGTCACTATCTGTCCATGTGTCACTATCTGTCATATCAAATTTGTCTCTCGACCTGTGCGCACCTACGTTGTAAACTTTCATTCAAAGGCTAGGTTGTAGCAACCTCATGATGGGTATAGGGAAAATTATATTACCATGTAGTAGCCTAAAACTATCGCTGTTACATTTACCTGGGTAAATGTAATATGAATGACAGTCATCCAATATACTGTAATAGAAATAAGGCCATGCTCATAAAAAATAAAAATTGTCCTCCCTCATCTGAAATGGCACTGGTGTGTGTGTATGTGTGTGTGTGTGCTTGTGTGTGAAAGCTCACCTGTATTTGGTGACTGAGCTGGGAAAATGATTTCCTACCTGAATTAATGAATTGACTTATCCACTCAGATTGTGGGAGGATGTCTTTCTGTTTAGGTGACACCTTTTGACGACTCAACATGACTGACCTCTCTCAAATACCTTGGTTGTTTACACACTAGTAATTAGACGCTGTAACTCACACTCCAGCTTGTCCTCTGGTGTGCCCCTCTCCAGTAGGGACAGGTAACACACAATGTCCTTCAGAAACACCACCTGGGGGGAAGGTAATGGGGACGGGCTCCTCCTCTTCTCCCCTCTGATTCTCTCTGTGGGAGAGGAATGGAATATGGCGTATCCATGAGAGACGGTGATGTCATACAGCAATGACCACGAGCATTACTAAGCAACATGGCAAATTGTGATGTGATATGGTGATATTGATAAGGTGATATTAATATGGTAATATTGATAAGGTGATATTAATATGGTAATATTGATAAGGTGATACTGATATTGTGAGATTGATATGGTGATATTGATATGGTGATATTGATATGGTGATATTGATATGGTGATATTGATATTAATATGGTGATATTGATATGGTGATATGATGTGATAGCCACATGTAAAACAAATTAAATTAATCTCATCCCTGTGTAAAGCCGGTAAAGCACATGTAGCTATCAGTACACATGCCCTACATATCACCACTGGCGGTGATTGGGAGTCCCATAGGGCGGAGCACAATTGGCCCAGCGTCGTCCGGGTTTGGCCGGTGTAGGCCGTCATTGTAAATAAGAATTAGTTCTTAACTGACTTGCCTAGTTAAATAAAGATTAAATAAAATAAATATTTTAACATTTAAAAAATAAATTGCTTTACACAAAGTATTGAACTAACAGACACCAATGGCCACAGCTCAGACATTATAGCCACACTTTATTAAATTGCTGAAATGCCTTGTTGTGAGTTAAAACCAGTAGAATTTGTAGAGGGAGTTATTTGCTGTGGCATTAGTAATGTCCCAGGCATGACAGTGCAGTAACATTGATATCATTGGAATCCATAGTCTAATACGGCGGTCTTGTATGGCGGTATAATACGGCAGTCTAATACAGCAGTCTAACACAGCCACAACTTTTCCAGTAAAACAGTATAAGTTCCTACAGCACCTGAACAAGGTGTTTACCTGGGGAGAGGCGAGGGGAGGCTGGGGACTTGGCTGGGGTGGGGGTCAGGGTGTTACTACTGCTGCATGTGGAGGGTTTGACCTGGGTGCAGGCAGGTGAGCGGTAGGACCCCCCATGCGTGTGGGGCCCCATCCCAGAGCGCTGTGAGGAGGAACGGGAGGAGCAGGGAGAGATGGATATGGCACCTGAACATGAGGCCATCATAGTGGAAGGTTCCGGCGTGGGTCGACCCATGGCTGTCAGGATGCTCTTTCCATTCATTCCTAGAAGACAGAGAGAGAAAAGAGGAATTCAGGAAAGACAAAACAGAATAGGGAGGCCTCCCCAGTGGTGCAGCACTCTAAGACACTGCATCGCAGTGCTAGATGTGTTACTACAGACCCGACTTGTGCCACAACCGACCGTGGCCTGGAGTCCCATAGGACAGTGCACGATTGGCCCAGTGTCGTCCGGGTTAGGGGAGGATTTGGCAGGGGGGCCTTTACTTGGCTGAAAGTACTCAGATCCCTTGACTTTTTCCACATTTTGTTACGTGAAAGCCTTATTCTGCAATCAATTAAATATTTTGTTTTCCTCAGCAATACCCCATCATGATGAAGCAAAAACAGGTTTTTATACAATTTTTCAAATGAATACAAAATTAAAAACGTAAATATTACATTTACATCAGTATTCAGACCCTTTATTCTGTACTTTGTTGAAGCATCTTCGGCAGCGATTACAGCCTTGAGTCTTCTTGGATATGACGCTACAAGCTTGACACACTTGTATTTGGGTAGTTTCTCCCATTCTACTCTGCTGATCCTCTCAAACTCTGTCAGGTTGGCTAGGGAGCGTCATTGCACAGCTATTTTCAGGTCTCTCCAGAGATGGTCGATCGGGTTCAAGTCCGGGCTCTGGCTGGGCCACTCAAGGACATTCAGAGACTTGTCCCGAAGCCACTTTTGCCTTGTCTTGGCTGTGTGCTTAGGTTCGTTGTCCTGTTGGAAGGTGAACCTTCGCCTCAGTCTGTGGTCCTGAGCACTCTGGAGCAGGTTTTCATCAAGGATTTCTCTGTACTTTGCTCCATTCATCTTTCCCTCGATCCTGACTAGTCTCCCAGTCCCTGCCACTGAAGAACATCCGCACAGCTTGATGCTGCCACCACCATGTTTCACCGTAGGGATGGTGCCAGGTTTCCTCCAGACGTGACACTTGGCATTCAGGTCAAAGTTCAATCTAGGTTTCATCAGACCAGAGAATCTTGTTTCTCATAGTCTGAGAGTCCTTAAGGTGCCTTTTTGGCAAACTCCAAGTGGGATGTCATGTGCCTTTTACTGAGGAGTGGATTCCATCTGGCCATTCTACTATAAAAGCCTGATTGGTGGAGTGCTGCAGAGATGGTTGTCCTTCTGGAAGGTTCTCCCATCTCCACAGAGGAACTCCGGAGCTCTGTCAGAGTGACCATCGGGTTCTTGGTCACCTCCCTGACCAGTGCCCTTCTCCCCCGATTGCTCAAGTCCCAACTAAAAGTTGAATTGAGAAAACAACACCGTATCACTCTCGTGATTATTTCTCCCCTGTTTTCAGGGGCGTAACATGTGCCTTTCCAAATCATGTCCAATCAACTGAATTTACCACAGGTGGATTCCAATCAAGTTGTAGAAACATCTCAAGGATGATCAATGGAAACAGGATGCACCTGAGCTCAATGTCGAGTCTCATAGCAAAGGGTCTGAATACTTATGTAACTAAGCTATTTTTGTGCAAAAATGTCTCAACCTGTTTTCACTTTGTCATTATGGGGCGTGGTGTGTAGAATGATGAGGAAAAAATATTTGTATCATTTTTAGAGTAAGGCTGTAACGTAACAAAATGTGGAAAAGGTCAAGGGGTCTGAATACTTTCTAAATGCACTGTATATTCCACATACAAAAAAAACTGTTCACAAGAAACGCAAATCCACTGCGCCACAACACACAGTACTACTACCACATGTCACCTGCTCGAAAACACTGATCACAAGTCATAACCAAACACTGGTGAGCGAGATGGTTACAGTAGCTGGACCATGGGTCTTATTAGGGATATCTAAACATTGTCTTGTTGTCCTGCAGTGGTAGTGGTACCTGTTATGGGGGCACAGGCCACTTCAGTCTGTATAGAGATGCCTGCTAAATGCACTGTATATTCCACATACAAAAAAAACTGTTCACAAGAAACGCAAATCCACTGCGCCACAACACACAGTACTACTACCACATGTCACCTGCTCGAAAACACTGATCACAAGTCATAACCAAACACTGGTGAGCGAGATGGTTACAGTAGCTGGACCATGGGTCTTATTAGGGATATCTAAACATTGTCTTGTTGTCCTGCAGTGGTAGTGGTACCTGTTATGGGGGCACAGGCCACTTCAGTCTGTATAGAGATGCCTGCATCAATGGAACGTGGCTCTGCAGACACCGCATGGAAAGAAAAGCAAGACAAAGTGAGAGGTGAGAGAAATGCACTAGAAGGAGTGTGATATACTGTAGACTGTTAAAGCAAAAGGAGAAGGACTGTGATATAGACTCTGTTAAAGGGGAAGGAGAAGGAGTGTGATATAGACTCTGTTGAAGGAGAAGGACTATGATATAGACTCTGTTAAAGGAGAAGGACTGTGATATAGACTCTGTTAAAGGAGAAGGACTGTGATATAGACTCTGTTAAAGGGGAAGGAGAAGGAGTGTGATATAGACTCTGTTAAAGGGGAAGGAGAAGGACTGTGATATAGACTCTGTTAAAGGAGAAGGAGTGTGATATAGACTCTGTTAAAGGGGAAGGAGAAGGAGTGTGATATAGACTCTGTTAAAGGGGAAGGAGAAGGACTGTGATATAGACTCTGTTAAAGGAGAAGGACTGTGATATAGACTCTGTTAAAGGAGAAGGACTGTGATATAGACTATGTTAAAGGGGAAGGAGAAGGACTGTGATATAGACTCTGTTAAAGGGGAAGGAGAAGGAGTGTGATATAGACTCTGTTGAAGGAGAAGGACTGTGATATAGACTCTGTTAAAGGAGAAGGACTGTGATATAGACTCTGTTAAAGGAGAAGGACTGTGATATAGACTCTGTTAAAGGAGACGGAGAAGGACTGTGATATAGACTCTGTTAAAGGAGAAGGACTGTGATATAGACTCTGTTAAAGGGGAAGGAGAAGGAGTGTGATATAGACTCTGTTAAAGGATAAGGAGAAGGACTGTGATATAGACTCTGTTAAATGAGAAGGACTGTGATATAGACTATGTTAAAGGGGTAGGAGAAGGAGTGTGATATGTACTCTGTTAAAGGAGGAGAAGGAGTGTGATATAGACTCTGTTAAAGAGAAGGACTGTGATATAGACTATGTTAAAGGGGTAGGAGAAGGAGTGTGATATATACTCTGTTAAAGGAGGAGAAGGAGTGTGATATAGACTCTGTTAAAGAGAAGGACTGTGATATAGACTATGTTAAAGGGGTAGGAGAAGGAGTGTGATATATACTCTGTTAAAGGAGAAGGAGTGTGATATAGACTCTGTTAAAGGAGGAGAAGGAGTGTGATATAGACTCTGTTAAAGGAGAAGGACTGTGATATAGACTGTTAAAGGAGAAGGACTGTGATATAGACTCTGTTAAAGGGGAAGGAGAAGGAGTGTGATATAGACTCTGTTAAAGGAGAAGGACTGTGATATAGACTCTGTTAAAGGGGTAGGAGAAGGAGTGTGATATATACTCTGTTAAAGGATAAGGAGTGTGATATATACTCTGTTGAAGGAGTGTGATATAGACTCTGTTAAAGGAGAAGGACTGTGATATAGACTCTGTTAAAGGAGAAGGACTGTGATATAGACTCTGTTAAAGGGGAAGGAGAAGGAGTGTGATATAGACTCTGTTAAAGGAGAAGGAGTGTGATATAGACTCTGTTAAAGGGGAAGGAGAAGGAGTGTGATATAGACTCTGTTAAAGGAGAAGGAGTGTGATATAGACTCTGTTAAAGGGGAAGGAGAAGGAGTGTGATATAGACTCTGTTAAAGGGGAAGGAGAAGGACTGTGATATAGACTCTGTTAAAGGGGAAGGAGAAGGAGTGTGATATAGACTCTGTTAAAGGGGAAGGAGAAGGAGTGTGATATAGACTCTGTTAAAGGGGAAGGAGAAGGAGTGTGATATAGACTCTGTTAAAGGGGAAGGAGAAGGACTGTGATATAGACTCTGTTAAAGGAGAAGGACTGTGATATAGACTATGTTAAAGGGGAAGGAGAAGGACTGTGATATAGACTCTGTTAAAGGGGAAGGAGAAGGAGTGTGATATAGACTCTGTTAAAGGGGAAGGAGAAGGAGTGTGATATAGACTCTGTTGAAGGAGAAGGACTGTGATATAGACTCTGTTAAAGGAGAAGGACTGTGATATAGACTCTGTTAAAGGAGAAGGACTGTGATATAGACTCTGTTAAAGGGGAAGGACTGTGATATAGACTCTGTTAAAGGAGAAGGACTGTGATATAGACTCTGTTAAAGGAGAAGGACTGTGATATAGACTCTGTTAAAGGAGAAGGACTGTGATATAGACTCTGTTAAAGGGGAAGGAGAGGAGTGTGATATAGACTCTGTTAAAGGGGAAGGAGAAGGAGTGTGATATAGACTCTGTTGAAGGAGAAGGACTGTGATATAGACTCTGTTAAAGGAGAAGGACTGTGATATAGACTCTGTTAAAGGAGAAGGACTGTGATATAGACTCTGTTAAAGGAGAAGGAGAAGGACTGTGATATAGACTCTGTTAAAGGAGAAGGACTGTGATATGGACTCTGTTAAAGGGGAAGGAGAAGGAGTGTGATATAGACTCTGTTAAAGGATAAGGAGAAGGACTGTGATATAGACTCTGTTAAATGAGAAGGACTGTGATATAGACTATGTTAAAGGGGTAGGAGAAGGAGTGTGATATATACTCTGTTAAAGGAGGAGAAGGAGTGTGATATAGACTCTGTTAAAGAGAAGGACTGTGATATAGACTATGTTAAAGGGGTAGGAGAAGGAGTGTGATATATACTCTGTTAAAGGAGAAGGAGTGTGATATATACTCTGTTAAAGGAGGAGAAGGAGTGTGATATAGACTCTGTTAAAGGAGAAGGACTGTGATATAGACTCTGTTAAAGGAGAAGGACTGTGATATAGACTCTGTTAAAGGGGAAGGAGAAGGAGTGTGATATAGACTCTGTTAAAGGAGAAGGACTGTGATATAGACTCTGTTAAAGGGGTAGGAGAAGGAGTGTGATATATACTCTGTTAAAGGATAAGGAGTGTGATATATACTCTGTTGAAGGAGTGTGATATAGACTCTGTTAAAGGAGAAGGACTGTGATATAGACTCTGTTAAAGGAGAAGGACTGTGATATAGACTCTGTTAAAGGGGAAGGAGAAGGAGTGTGATATAGACTCTGTTAAAGGGGAAGGAGAAGGAGTGTGATATAGACTCTGTTAAAGGAGAAGGAGTGTGATATAGACTCTGTTAAAGGGGAAGGAGAAGGAGTGTGATATAGACTCTGTTAAAGGAGAAGGAGTGTGATATAGACTCTGTTAAAGGGGAAGGAGAAGGAGTGTGATATAGACTCTGTTAAAGGGGAAGGAGAAGGACTGTGATATAGACTCTGTTAAAGGGGAAGGAGAAGGAGTGTGATATAGACTCTGTTAAAGGGGAAGGAGAAGGAGTGTGATATAGACTCTGTTAAAGGGGAAGGAGAAGGAGTGTGATATAGACTCTGTTAAAGGGGAAGGAGAAGGAGTGTGATATAGACTCTGTTAAAGGGGAAGGAGAAGGAGTGTGATATAGACTCTGTTAAAGGGGAAGGAGAAGGAGTGTGATATAGACTCTGTTAAAGGGGAAGGAGAAGGAGTGTGATATAGCCTCTGTTAAAGGGGAAGGAGAAGGAGTGTGATATAGACTCTGTTAAAGGGGAAGGAGAAGGAGTGTGATATAGACTCTGTTAAAGGGGAAGGAGAAGGAGTGTGATATAGACTCTGTTAAAGGAGAAGGACTGTGATATAGACTCTGTTAAAGGGGAAGGAGAAGGAGTGTGATATAGACTCTGTTAAAGGGGAAGGAGAAGGAGTGTGATATAGACTCTGTTAAAGGAGAAGGACTGTGATATACACTCTGTTAAAGGAGAAGGACTGTGATATAGACTGTTAAAGGAGAAGGACTGTGATATAGACTCTGTTAAAGGGGAAGGAGAAGGAGTGTGATATAGACTCTGTTAAAGGGGAAGGAGAAGGAGTGTGATATAGACTCTGTTAAAGGGGAAGGAGAAGGAGTGTGATATAGACTCTGTTAAAGGGGAAGGAGAAGGAGTGTGATATAGACTCTGTTAAAGGGGAAGGAGAAGGAGTGTGATATAGACTCTGTTAAAGGGGAAGGAGAAGGAGTGTGATATAGACTCTGTTAAAGGGGAAGGAGAAGGAGTGTGATATAGCCTCTGTTAAAGGGGAAGGAGAAGGAGTGTGATATAGACTCTGTTAAAGGGGAAGGAGAAGGAGTGTGATATAGACTCTGTTAAAGGGGAAGGAGAAGGAGTGTGATATAGACTCTGTTAAAGGAGAAGGACTGTGATATAGACTCTGTTAAAGGGGAAGGAGAAGGAGTGTGATATAGACTCTGTTAAAGGGGAAGGAGAAGGAGTGTGATATAGACTCTGTTAAAGGAGAAGGACTGTGATATACACTCTGTTAAAGGAGAAGGACTGTGATATAGACTGTTAAAGGAGAAGGACTGTGATATAGACTCTGTTAAAGGGGAAGGAGAAGGAGTGTGATATAGACTCTTTTAAAGGGGAAGGAGAAGGAGTGTGATATAGACTCTGTTAAAGGGGAAGGAGAAGGAGTGTGATATAGACTCTGTTAAAGGGGAAGGAGAAGGAGTGTGATATAGACTCTGTTAAAGGGGAAGGAGAAGGAGTGTGATATAGACTCTGTTTAAAGGGGAAGGAGAAGGAGTGTGATATAGACTCTGTTAAAGGGGAAGGAGAAGGAGTGTGATATAGACTCTGTTAAAGGGGAAGGAGAAGGAGTGTGATATAGACTCTGTTAAAGGAGAAGGACTGTGATATAGACTCTGTTAAAGGAGAAGGACTGTGATATAGACTCTGTTAAAGGGGAAGGACTGTGATATAGACTCTGTTAAAGGAGAAGGACTGTGATATAGACTCTGTTAAAGGAGAAGGACTGTGATATAGACTCTGTTAAAGGGGAAGGAGAGGAGTGTGATATAGACTCTGTTAAAGGGGAAGGAGAAGGAGTGTGATATAGACTCTGTTAAAGAGGAAAATTCAATACATTTCCAACACAATAAAACTCCATAATAAAATGTCGTAAAAATCTGGTTCGCTTACAGGCCTTTCTGTAAAAACATAGTGAATCTGGTGACAATTTAAAGAGAAGAGAATGAAACAATATAAAAAATTAAAGAGGTTGAGATAGTCGAAAGGAGCAGACTAGTGCTTCAATGACTAGAGACAAATTACGCTACCGTAGAAACAACCACAATACACTGTTCAAACCGATGCATTGCTATTGTAATGAGGATCATCAAAGAAGCAGATTCCTTTTGGTCGTAGAGTAACATTCTCTACTGATGCTGTAGGCCAATGAGCAGGACAGCAAGTCATGAAAGGCATGAAAGAGAGATGGATAGTCTGTTTGGAGAGCAGAACATCAATCTAAACTGTGGCCCATGCCTGTCCAACACACAACAAAACAGACCTTCTGTCATGACAGAGGAGGGAAGAAGGGTGTCAACAATACACTAGGAAGACTTATTTCCCCCTGTCTGCTTTGGTTGGGGACTATGAGATTGATTCAGTTAAGGCAACACAAGCTTCTCTTGTCCTGAATAATAAATCCATGATGTGACGAGAGCGAGAGAGAGAGAGAGAGAGAGAGAGATAAAGAGAGAGGAAGAGAGAGAGTGAGGGAGAGAGAGAGCAAGGGAGAGAGAGAGAGAGAAGGAGAAAGAGAGAGTCAGCGACAGAGACAGAGTCCACGACAGACAGAGAGAGAGAGAGTGAGAGAGAGAAGGAGAAAGAGAGAGGATAGAGAGAGAAAAGGAGAAAGAGAGTCAGCGACAGAGAGAAATCCATGATGTGAGAGAGAGAGAGAGAGAGAGGGAGAGAGAGAGAGAGAGAGAGGGAGAGAGAGAGAGAGAGAGAGAGAGAGAGAGAGAGGGAGAGAGAGAGAGAGAGAGAGAGAGAGAGAGAGAGAGAGAGAGAGAGAGAGAGAGAGAGAGAGAGAGTCACCGACAGAGACATAATTATAGACATAATATGACATTTGAAATGTCTTTATTCTTTTGGATCTTCTGTGAGTGTAATGTTTACTGTTACTTTTTATTGTTTATTTCACTTGTGTTTATTATCTACTTCACTTGCTTTGGCAATGTTAACATGTGTTTCCCATGCCAATAAAGCCCTTGAATTGAATTGAGAGAAAGAGAGAGAGAAGGAGAAAGAGAAGGAGAAAGAGAGAGAGTCAGCGACAGAGACAGAGAGAGAGAGAGAGAGAGAGAGAGAGAGAGAGAAAGACACATTCTACAAAAACAAGTCTTCAGGGAAACGCAGACATCAGTTGAGTTAATGTGAATCTATTTGACCGTCATTTCTCACATGGGTATGCTGTCCATCCTTACAGAGGTAAGTTAAGAGACTAAACACCAGATGGCAGTGTAGGCTGCATTGCTTTTTCTTCTTCTTCTCCGCATCTGATCCCAATGGAGGATCCACAGGAAGAATAACACGCCAATCCCTCCCTCTCCCCCTTTCTCCCTCGCTCTCTCTCTCTCTCTCCCTCCCTCTCTCTCTCTCTCTCTCCCCTTCTCTCTCCCCTTTCTCCCTCTCTCTCTCCCTCCCTCTCTCTCTCTCCCTTCTCGCTCTCTCTCTCCCTCCCTCCCTCGCTCACTCCCTCCCCTCCCTCTCTCCCTCTCTTCTCTCCCTCCCCCTCTCTCTCTGTCCCTCTACCTCCCCTCTCTCTCCCTCCCTCTCTCTCTCTCTCTCTCTCCTACCTCCCTCTCTCTCTCTCTCTCTCTCTCTCTCTCTCTCTCTCTCTCTCTCTCTCTCCCTCCCTCCCTCCCTCCCTCTCCCCCCCTCTCTCTCTCTCTCTCTCTCTCTCTCTCTCTCTCTCTCTCTCTCTCCCTCCCTCCCTCTCTCCCTCTCTCTCTCCCTCTCTCCCTCCCTCTCAGATAGTTGGGTGTGCTTGAATGCAAATCTCTCCATCCCGTCCCTCCATTTGGAGAGGGGTTAGAATCCTCCAATCTGTCCCCAAGTGTTCAGCTGCTCAGTAGTGAGGGACAGTGGAAGTAAACCACCCTAAAGATGTCCGTGTCTGTGACCACTCCAGCACCATCGTCTGATGAATCAATCTAATCAAATGGAACACAGGTATGGTGTGTGTGTTCCTGAAGGATCTGCCATGGAAAGTACAGCAGCAGATGGGCAGTGTTTGCATTGCGTGTATGGAAAGTGTTTGAGAAAAACATTTTCAGTTGCAAATCAGAAGGAAACACTCTCTGAGACTAGGGTTAACCTGAGAGGGAATCTAATTTGGTCCATGCATACAGTAGTATACAAATGTAGGATGTTAATTTGACCTATGTCGTTACAGCAAATCCTCCAACTGTGCGTTAGTTAGTGTGGATTTTCAATTAATTTATATAAATCACAAAGCTCATCTGCATTTCCTGTAGTGTAGGAAAATTGTGATCAAATTAAAATTCTACATCTGTACCAACAAGCATAACTCCATCCATTCAACAAGAACCAGATACTCAATCAACCCCAGTTCAAATGCAACTACTACTGAGAGCCAGGAAAGACACTGTTGATATCTACCCTGGTCATGTTTAGTAGGGATAAAACATTATGAAACATTTTAAAACGGGAAGGTAATACCTGAACTTGTCCAATAAAAGCTGATATTTTTTCGCAAAAACTGAAGACAAAAAAAACACTGCCAGCCAGAATGAGTGACCAGCAGGGTGAGGTAGGACACTACTTACCCAGGAGTCCTACTCCTGCTCGGGGCATCTCAGGAGAGCAGCCCCCTGTCTTGCTCTTGAAGGAGGTGAATAGGTGCTGACACAGCTCCTCAGGGATGTCGTTCTCCAGGTAGGTGGCCATGAAAAGCTGGAAACCCTGGTAGTCTATGGGCTGCAGACACATGGATGATTGGAGGGGATGGAGAGATAGACAGGAGAAGTCAGGTACCTTTGTAGAGTACACAAGAGAGGGTCTGGCCAGCAGAAAGAAGGGACACCACCAAGGGATGAAAGGTACTATCACCTTGCTTATTTTTGCCTCCCATTTTCTAATTTGTTCACTGGATTTATGTGGGATGGCAAAACCCATGTGAAGTGTTGTTAACCACATACTACAGTAGAAATAAAGGAGCCTACTGAGCACAGATGTCAATTCAATGTTGATTATTGGTTCAACATAATTTCATTGATATGACCTGCAAACAATGTTGATTCAACCAGTGTGTGCCCAGTAGGAGGCATAATGCTGAAAATCAGTATATAAGAGGAATGAAACCTTTAGAAAATGTGTTTTCCTGAATTGTAATGCTGAGAGTTTTACTGATGATCTGCAGTATTGCATTTGAAATTAGTAGGTCATATTCAATCACCTCTCTAAAGAGCATGACGATCACACATTGCTTTTGGGACTCGGAATAAAACCATACAGCTGAGAAGAGTCAGGAAATCATTCATTTGGAGAAACAGAAATCAGTTGGATCGTAGGCTGACATTTTAGCCAACCTTTAAAAGTTGAATGTGAGTGAAACAGACAGTACACAGAAACAATCCTGAGTCACTTCATCAGCAGGCAGACACAGTAAAATGCCTGACAGAGAATCCTCAGGCAAGATACCTTTACAGAAACAACATGAGGTTGTCTGAACTGGCATTCACACAGGGATCGGTGCCATTAGCCTTGCCGTTGAAAAACAAAACACAACATTCCTGAATTATGGATACACTGTTGTTACATGTTGGTAAGTTGAGCATCAGAAAGTAGCATAGGACCTGAACCCTGACCTTTGACCTGGGATTGGGTGAGAGAGCATTATTGGTACCGTAGTACGTCATGTTACAAACGTCTCTGATGGGATAGAGTTATGTATGTTACATGCAGTATGTTAGACACAAAAATCAGCACGGGACATGACCCCTAATCTTTAACCTGTGCCCTCTGACTGGTGGTGACAGCGGGTTGGGTTAGTGTCTCTGATGATACAGGGTTCAGTATGTTACGTGCAGTCTGTAGAGTAAGACACAGAAACCACAGACCATGCAGACCCCCAACAGGGGCTGTGGCTTACTTGGTTGAGAACGTCTTGCTTCTGTTTGACAGTGGGGAGGGGGGGAGAAAGAGAAAGAAGAACACATGGGGTTACATCATAGTGGGGGGTAGGAGGAGACATGGGGTTACATCATAGTGGGGGGTAAGAAGGAGACATGGGGTTACATCATAGTGGGGGGTAAGAAGGAGACATGGGGTTACATCATAGTGGGGGGGGGGGTAAGAAGGAGACATGGGGTTACATCATAGTGGGGGGTAAGAAGGAGACATGGGGTTACATCATAGTGGGGGAGAAAGAGAAAGAAGGAGACATGGGGTTACATCATAGTGGGGGGTAAGAAGGAGACAAGAAGGAGACATGGGGTTACATCATAGTGGGGGGAAAGAGAAAGGAGACATGGGGTTACATCATAGTGGGGGGTAAGAAGGAGACATGGAGTTACATCATAGTGGGGGGTAAGAAGGAGACATGGGGTTACATCATAGTGGGGGGGTAAGGAGATATGGAGTTACATCATAGTGGGGGGGTAAGGAGACATGGGGTTACATCATAGTGGAAGGAGACATGGGGTTACATCATAGTGGGGGGTAGGGAGACATGGGGTTACATCATAGTGGGGGGAAAGAGAAAGTAAGGAGACATGGGGTTACATCATAGTGGGGGGGGGAGACATGGAGTTACATCATAGAAGGAGACATGGGGTTACATCATAGTGGGGGGAGAATGGGGTTACATCAAGTGGGGGAAGGAGACATGGGGTTACATCATAGTGGGGGGAGAAAGGAGACATGGGGTTACATCATAGTGGGGGGTAAGAAGGAGACATGGGGTTACATCATAGTAGGGGGTAAGAAGGAGACATGGGGTTAAATCATAGTGGGGGGGGGGGTAAGGAGGCATGGAGTTAAATCATAGTGGGGGGTAAGGAGAAAAGTTGCATCATAGTGGGGGGTAAGAGGCATGGGTTACATCATAGTGGGGGGGGGGTAAGGAGGCATGGAGTTACATCATAGTGGGGGGTAAGGAGACATGGGTTTACATCATAGTGGGGGGAGGAGACATGGAGTTACTTCATAGTGGGGGTAAGGAGACATGGGGTTACATCATAGTGGGGGGGGGGTAAGGAGACATGGGGTTACATCATAGTGGGGGGGTAAAGAAGGAGACATGGGGTTACATCGTAGTGGGGGGGTAAGAAGGTGACATGGGGTTACATCAGAGAAGGAGACATGGGGTTACATCATAGTGGGGGGGGAAAGGAGACATGGGGTTACAAGTAGTGGGGGGATAAGGAGACATGGGGTTACATCATAGTGGGGGGGTAAGAAGGAGACATGGGGTTACATCATAGTTGGGGGGGGTAAGAAGGAGACGTGGTTACATCATAGTGGGGGGTAAGGAGGCATGGAGTTAAATCATAGTGGGGGGTAAGGAGAAATGGAGTTACATCATAGGGGTTAAGGAGGCATGGAGTTACATCAGAAAGAAGGAGACATGGGGTTACATCATAGTGGGGGGGGAGGAGACATGGGGTTACATCATAGTGGGGGGTAAGGAGACATGGAGTTACATCATATTGGGGGGTAGGGAGATTTGGGGTTACATCATAGTGGGGGGGGGGTAAGGAGACATGGGGTTACATCATAGTGGGGGGGTAAGGAGACACGGGGTTACATCATAGTGGGGGGAAGGAGACACAGGGTTACATCATAGTGGGGGGGGGGTAAGGAGACACAGAGTTACATCATAGTGGGGGGAAAAGGAGACATGGAGTTACATCATAGTGGGGGGGTAAGAAGGAGACATGGGGTTACATCGTAGTGGGGGGGTAAGAAGGAGACATGGGGTTACATCATAGTGGGGGGGGTAAGAAGGAGACATGGGGTTACATCGTAGTGGGGGGTAAGAAGGAGACATGGGGTTATATCATAGTGGGGGGTAAGGAGACATGGGGTTACATCGTAGTGGGGGGTAAGAAGGAGACATGGGGTTACATCATAGTGGGGGGTAAGAAGGAGACATGGGGTTACATCATAGTGGGGGGGTAAGGAGCCATGGGGTTACATCATAGTGGGGGGGTAAGGAGACATGGGGTTACATCATAGTGGGGGGTAAGGAGACATGGGGTTACATCATAGTGGGGGTAAGAAGGAGACATGGGGTTACATCATAGTGGGGGGGTAAGGAGACATGGGGTTACATCACAGTGGGGGTAAGGAGACATGGGGTTACATCATAGTGGGGGGGGGTAAGGAGACATGGGGTTACATCATAGTGGGGGGGGTAAGGAGACATGGGGTTACATCATAGTGGGGGGTAAGGAGACATGGGGTTACATCATAGTGGGGGGGTAAGGAGACATGGGGTTACATCATAGTGGGGGGGTAAGAAGGAGACATGGGGTTACATCATAGTGGGGGGTAAGAAGGAGACATGGGGTTAAACCATAGTGGGGGGTAAGGAGGCATGGGGTTACATCATAGTGGGGGGGTAAGAAGGAGACATGGGGTTAAATCATAGTGGGGGGGTAAGGAGACATGGGGTTACATCATAGTGGGGGGTAAGGAGACATGGGGTTACATCATAGTGGGGGGTAAAGAAGGAGACATGGGGTTACATCGTAGTGGGGGGTAAGAAGGTGACATGGGGTTACATCATAGTGGGGGGTAAGGAGACATGGGGTTACATCATAGTGGGGGTAAGGAGACATGGGGTTACATCGTAGTGGGGGATAAGGAGACATGGGGTTACATCATAGTGGGGGGTAAGAAGGAGACATGGGGTTACATCATAGTAGGGGTAAGAAGGAGACATGTGGTTACATCATAGTGGGGGGTAAGGAGGCATGGAGTTAAATCATAGTGGGGGGGGGTAAGGAGAAATGGAGTTACATCATAGTGGGGGGGTAAGGAGGCATGGAGTTACATCATAGTGGGGGGTTAAGGAGACATGGAGTTACTTCATAGTGGGGGGGGTAAGGAGACATGGGGTTACATCATAGTGGGGGGGGTAAGGAGACATGGAGTTACATCATAGTGGGGGGTAGGAGACATGGGGTTACATCATAGTGGGGGGTAAGGAGACATGGAGTTACATCAGGGAGATTTGGGGTTACATCATAGTGGGGGGTAAGGAGACATGGAGTTACATCATAGTGGGGGGTAAGGAGACACAGGGTTACATCATAGTGGGGGGTAAGGAGACACATGGAGTTACATCATAGTGGGGGGTAAGGAGACATGGAGTTACATCATAGTGGGGGGTAGGAAGGAGACATGGGGTTACATCGTAGTGGGGGGGTAAGAAGGAGACATGGGGTTACATCATAGCGGGGGGGGTAAGAAGGAGACATGGGGTTACATCGTAGTGGGGGGTAAGAAGGAGACATGGGGTTATATCATAGTGGGGGGTAAGGAGACATGGGGTTACATCGTAGTGGGGGGGGTAAGGAGACATGGGGTTACATCATAGTGGGGGGGTAAGGAGACATGGGGTTACATCATAGTGGGGGGTAAGGAGACATGGGGTTACATCATAGTGGGGGGTAAGGAGACATGGGGTTACATCATAGTGGGGGGAAAGGAGACATGGGGTTACATCATAGTGGGGGGTAAGGAGACATGGGGTTACATCATAGTGGGGGGGTATGGAGACACAGAGTTACATCATAGTGGGGGGGGTAAGGAGACATGGGGTTACATCATAGTGGGGGGGTAAGGAGACATGGGGTTACATCATAGTGGGGGGGGTAAGGAGACATGGGGTTACATCATAGTGGGGGGGTAAGGAGACATGGGGTTACATCATAGTGGGGGGTAAGGAGACATGGGGTTACATCATAGTGGGGGGTAAGGAGACATGGGGTTACATCATAGTGGGGGTGGTAAGGAGACATGGGGTTACATCATAGTGGGGGGTAAGAAGGAGACATGGGGTTACATCATAGTAGGGGGTAAGAAGGAGACATGGGGTTAAACCATAGTGGGGGGTAAGGAGGCATGGAGTTACATCATAGTGGGGGGTAAGAAGGAGACATGGGGTTGCATCATAGTGGGGGGTAAGGAGGCATGGGGTTACATCATAGTGGGGGGTAAGGAGACATGGGGTTACATCATAGTGGGGGGTAAAGAAGGAGACATGGGGTTACATCATAGTGGGGGGGTAAGAAGGTGACATGGGGTTACATCATAGTGGGGGTAAGGAGACATGGGGTTACATCATAGTGGGGGGGGTAAGGAGACATGGGGTTACATCATAGTGGGGGGGTAAGAAGGTGACACAGAGTTACATCATAGTGGGGGGTAAGAAGGAGACATGGGGTTACATCATAGTGGGGGGGGTAAGAAGGAGACATGGGGTTACATCATAGTGGGGGGATAAGGAGGCATGGGGTTAAATCATAGTGGGGGTAAGAAGGAGACATGGGGTTACATCATAGTGGGGGGGGTAAGAAGGAGGCATGGAGTTACATCATAGTGGGGGGTAAGGAGGCATGGAGTTAAATCATAGTGGGGGGTAAGGAGACATGGGGTTACATCATAGTGGGGGGGTAAGGAGACATGGAGTTACATCACAGTGGGGGGGTAAGGAGACATGGGGTTACATCATAGTGGGGGGGGTAAGGAGACATGGAGTTACATCATATTGGGGGGTAGGGAGATTTGGGGTTACATCATAGTGGGGGGTAAGGAGACATGGAGTTACATCATAGTGGGGGGTAAGGAGACACGGGGTTACATCATAGTGGGGGGTAAGGAGACACAGAGTTACATCATAGTGGGGGGTAAGGAGACACAGAGTTACATCATAGTGGGGGGTAAGGAGACATGGAGTTACATCATAGTGGGGGGGTAAGAAGGAGACATGGGGTTACATCGTAGTGGGGGGTAAGAAGGAGACATGGGGTTACATCATAGCGGGGGGTAAGAAGGAGACATGGGGTTACATCGTAGTGGGGGGTAAGAAGGAGACATGGGGTTATATCATAGTGGGGGGTAAGGAGACATGGGGTTACATCATAGTGGGGGTAAGGAGACATGGGGTTACATCATAGTGGGGGGTAAGGAGACATGGGGTTACATCATAGTGGGGGGGTAAGGAGACATGGGGTTACATCATAGTGGGGGTAAGGAGACATGGGGTTACATCATAGTGGGGGGTAAGGAGACATGGGGTTACATCATAGTGGGGGGTAAGGAGACATGGGGTTACATCATAGTGGGGGGTAAGGAGACATGGGGTTACATCATAGTGGGGGGTAAGGAGACATGGGGTTACATCATAGTGGGGGGGTAAGGAGACATGGGGTTACATCATAGTGGGGGGTAAGAAGGAGACATGGGGTTAAATCATAGTGGGGGGTAAGGAGGCATGGAGGTAAATCATAGTGGGGGGTTAGTTGCATCATAGTGGGGGGTAAGGAGGCATGGAGTTACATCATAGTGGGGGGAGAGGCATGGGGTTACATCATAGTGGGGGGTAAGGAGACATGGGGTTACATCATAGTGGGTGGGTTAAGGAGACATGGAGTTACCTCATAGTGGGGGGGGTAAGGAGACATGGGGTTACATCATAGTGGGGGTAAGGAGACATGGGGTTACATCATAGTGGGGGGTAAGGAGACATGGGTTACATCATAGTGGGGGGTAAGGAGACATGGGGTTACATCATAGTGGGGGGTAAGGAGACATGGGGTTACATCATAGTGGGGGGGTAAGGAGACATGGGGTTACATCATAGTGGGGGGGTAAGGAGACATGGGGTTACATCATAATGGGGGGGGGGTAAGGAGGCATGGGGTTACATCATAGTGGGGGGTAAGGAGACATGGGGTTGGCAGCAGTAGTAAGCGGCAGCAGCGGTTAGGGTTAATCAGGCGTGATGTCATAACATTCTTACAGCCGGAGGCTCTTTTGAAAGCTAGTCCTCATTCTCTCAACACCCACACATGTACGTAAACATCCCATCTCTGAACTTTTTACTGACAATATCTGCGTGCCACAGTTCACACCAAATATGTATGAAACTAATTAACTTGCATGCGCTATGTATTAGTCATTCAAAACACAAACGTTTTGGAACATAAAGCATTCATTCAGGTTACCTAGCAACCCTTTCTATCAGTTTCTATCAGTTTCTATCAGTCTACTACCCATCTTAATAGCAACTCTCTATTCAGTTCAGTGTCTTACTGATCCTCCCTGGGCTCTGTGCCGTGGATCTAACCCTGAGAGAGATAGAGATGAAGGGAGAGACAGACAGACAGACAGAGACAGAGACAGAGGCAGAGAGAGAGAGAGAGAGAGAGAGCAGTGGGCTGGCAGGCCAGACCTGCGGAACCATCATTCATATCACTCCTCCTCTCTTCTCCTTATTTGGTGAAGCTACCAAAAGATTCACTTAATTTACTTTACAGCAGATTTTGAGAAAAATGCACACTTTCCAAAAACAAATTCCAAAAATCAAATAAGAGTCGTAAGGTCATGTCGTGAGAAAGACATGCTTGTCTGTAATAAGAGCACCCACAAGGATTTGATAGGCATTTCTGGAATGTCTCCATCAAGCTGTCTACATCTCCCTGCTAGCAGTGATGGCCTTGACAAATCAATCAAATTCATTGTGGAACCCATGCCAACACAACAAGAGGGTAAAAAACAAATTGTACACGCTAGCGGGGCGTGTCATCATACTCACCATTTGGATATATTTATGGGTAAAATTGTACACGCTAGTGGGGCGTGTCATCATACTCACCATTTGGATATATTTATGGGTAAAATTGTACACGCTAGCGGGGCGTGTCATCATACTCACCATTTGGATATATTTATGGGTAAAATTGTACACGCTAGTGGGGCGTGTCATCATACTCACCATTTGGATATATTTATGGGTAAAATTAGACACGCTAGCGGGGCGTGTCATCATACTCACCATTTGGATATATTTATGGGTAAAATTAGACACGCTAGCGGGGCGTGTCATCATACTCACCATTTGGATATATTTATGGGTAAAATTGGACAGCTTTGAATGCATGTCTGGCACATGCAGTCATGACAGAGAGAGGTTAGTGTTGGGGGTAAAATGTTGGGGGTAAAAGGTCAGGATGAGGGTAAAGGTTATGATGGGGGTGAAATATCAGGTTGAGGGGGAGAGGCCTTACTACCTGAGCCAATAAAGCCAAGAGAAATATTTTTTTTTAAATTGCATTAAAAAACTTCATTATATCTATTACAGAAAACCTCTCACCAGAGCACAGGGCAAACCACCACACTCCACCACGACCGCACAGCAAACCCTGGCTCCCAACCCTGCCTGTATTATCAATACATATTAAACCCTGGCTCCCAATCCTGCCTGTGTTCTCAATATGTATTAAACCCTGGCTCCCAACCCTGCCTGTATTATCAATACATATTAAACCCTGGCTCCCAACCCTGCATGTATTATCAATACATATTAAACCCTGGCTCCCAACCCTGCCTGTATGATCAATACATATTAAACCCTGGCTCCCAACCCTGCCTGTATTATCAATACATATTAAACCCTGGCTCCCAACCCTGCCTGTATTATCAATACATATTAAACCCTGGCTCCCAACCCTGCCTGTATGATCAATACATATTAAACCCTGGCTCCCAACCCTGCCTGTATTATCAATACATATTAAACCCTGGCTCCCAACCCTGCCTGTATGCATATTAAACCCTGGCTCCCAACCCTGCCTGTATGATCAATACATATTAAACCCTGGCTCCCAACCCTGCCTGTATGATCAATACATATTAAACCCTGGCTCCCAACCCTGCCTGTATTATCAATACATATTAAACCCTGGCTCCCAACCCCTGCCTGTATGATCTGTATATCAATACATATTAAACCCTGGCTCCCAACCCTGCCTGTATGATCAATACATATTAAACCCTGGCTCCCAACCCTGCCTGTATTATCAATACATATTAAACCCTGGCTCCCAACCCTGCCTGTATGATCAATACATATTAAACCCTGGCTCCCAACCCTGCCTGTGTTCTCAATATGTATTAAAGGAACATTAGTTCTTGTCACTCCTGGGGTCCTCGGTCACTAAAGTGACATACATCCTCAGGGATGACAGTCTCACAGCGAGATGAGCTCAACTGAATGACACAGTCATAAATTATACTCCATCTAATTGATGTTCCCTCCGTCAGTGCCTCCTGTGGAAAGTGTGTGTGTGTATGTGTGTGGAAACACCTCCACCCTTTAATTTACAGTCCCCTGTCCGCCTTATCGCTCATCTGTCATGAAGAAATACAGTCGGAGGCGGTCGGAGGCGGGGGGGGGCAACTCCACTGATGGTTTGTCACCGGCGTTCAAGGCAGCTTCCAGAACAGGCAAGGATTGATGAGTCACCAAGAGAACGACTAATGGATTACACGAGCACAAGAGTTACCTCGCTCCTTGCCACACAATGCAGAGAATACCAGCAGCCCTTCGCCTGTCCTCGTTGGGTCTGGTGATCACACCACAGGCCACATGATGTCTGAGTGCGACTGGGGCTCTGATGGCGCCACCCAGCCGCTGTGAGGCTGTTACTCATGTCACAATGCTGGAGTTATTAGAAGGAAAGGGGGCAGGAGATTAGAAATGAGTAGGGTTAGGGACAGGGGAAGTGGAGTGGTGACCCATCCAGACAGACCATAATAGAATGACAGCGCCACCTATCCTCGTTACCACGATGACGTAACGCGTGTCCCCTCTGTCGTCACCGTGGAGGCTAAAAGGCGTCAGAGGCACGTTGATGGTGAGGGCAAGGGAGGGAGGAAGTGTTTCTCACCTCATTACACTCGAAATGGAGGGGATGACTAAGCGTTTCAGTGATGGAGCTAAGGACTGAGTCATGGGATAACCAGGGTCTTAATAACATAACTAATCTATTGATTTCCCTCAGGAAGGGTAGGGGAGGAGAAAATAGGGGAGGAGAGGAGAAGTGGGGTGAGAGGAAAGGAGGGACAAGGAGGAGGGGAGAGGAGAGGTATAAGGGAGGAAAGGGGTGAGGCAGAGACGTACTGTACCTGCTCAGGATTGTACTTGGAGAGGACTCCTTCACCGTGAAACTCCCCCAGAACATCCTTCAGCTTCTTGGTGGAATCTGAGAAAGAGAGAGAGTGAGTGGCAGAATACCTGACCACTGTGACTGACCCAAAGTCAGGGAAAACTTTGACTCTGAAAACTTTGAAAACTTTGACTTTGTACAGATTCAGTGAGCATAGCCTTGCTATTGAGAAAGATTACTGTCGGCAGACCTGGCTCTCAATAGAAAACAGGCTATGTGCACCCTGACCACAAAATGAGGTGGAAACTGAGCTGCACTTCCTAACCTCCTGTCAAATGTATGACCATATTAGAGACACATATTTCCCTCAGATTACACAGATCCACAAAGAATTCAAAAACAACCCGATTTTGATAAACTCCCATAACTACTGGGTGAAATACCACAGTGTGCCATCACAGCTGAAAGATTTGTGACCTGTTGCCACAAGAAAACGTCAACCAGTGAAGAACAAACACCATTGTAAATACAACCCATATTTATGTTTATTTACTTTCCCCTTTGTACTGTAATCATTTGCACATTTTTACATTGTATATATACATAATATGACATTTGAAATGTCTTTAATATTTTGGAACTTCTGGGAGTTTTTTTAATGTATTTTTTTAAATTTCACCTTTATTTAACCAGGTAGGCCAGTTGAGAACAAGTTCTCATTTACAACTGCAACCTGGCCCAGATAAAGCAAAGCAGTGCGACAAAAACAACAGAGTTACACATGAGATAAACAAACGTACAGTCAATAACACAATAGAAGAAAAAAATCTGTATACAGTGTGTGCAAATTAATTAAGGAGGTAAGGCAATAAATAGGCCAGTAGTGGCAAAGTAATTACAATTTAGCAATTTACACTGGAGTGATATATGTGCAGATGAGGATGTGCAAGTAGAAATACTGGTGTGAAATAGCAGAAAAACAAAAACAAATATGGGGATGAGGTAGGTAGTTAGTTGGATGGGCTATTTACAGATGGGCTGCTTACAGCTTCAGCGATCGGTAAGCTGCTCTGTCAGCTGATGCTTAAAGTTAGTGAGGGAGATATACAGTATTCGGAATACTTTCGCAAGGCACTGTAAGTCTCCAACTTCAGTGATTTTTGCAATTCGTTCCTGTCATTGGCAGCAGAGAACTGGAAGGAAAGGCGGCCAAAGTAGGTTTTGACTTTGTGGATAAAATATACCTGCTGAGGCGCGTGCTATGGGTGGATATTGCTATGGTGACCAGTGAGCTAAGATAAGGTGGAGCTATACCTAGTAAAGACTTGTAGATTACCTGGAGACAGTGGGTTTGGCGACTAATATATAGCGAGGACCAGCCAACGAGAGCATACAGGTCGCAGTGGTGGGTAGTATTGTCATGCCCTGACCTTAGTTATCTTTGTTTTCTTAATTATTTTGGTTAGGTCAGGGTGTGACAAGGGTGATATATGTGTTTTTTCCTGTCTAGGGTTTTTGTATGTTTATGGTGGGACCCAGTCTAGGTGTTTTTATGTCTATGGTTGCCTAGATTGGTTCTCAATCAGAGGCAGCTGTTTATCGTTGTCTCTGATTGGGGACCATATTTACGTAGCCATATTCCTGGGATAGTTTGTGGGTTATTGTCTATGTGTAGTTGCATGTCAGCACTCGGTCTATGTAGCGGCACGTTTTTTTTTTTTTCTTTATTAAAAGAAGAATGTATTCATATCACGCTGCGCTTTGGTCTCATCAATACAAGGAACGTGACAAGTATATGAGGTGACAAAACGGATGGCACTGTGATAGACTGCATCCAATTTGCTGAGTTGAGTGTTGGAGGCTAATTTGTAAATGGCATCGCCGAAATCAAGGATCTGTAGGATAGTCAGTTTTACGAGGGTATGCTTGGTAGCATAAGTGAAGGAGGCTTTGTTGCGAAATAGGAAGCCGATTCTAGATTTAACTTTGGATTGGAGATGCTTAATGTGAGTCTGGAAGGAGAGTTTACAGTCTAGCCAGACACCTAGGTATTTGTAGTTGTCAACATATTCTAAGTCAGAACTGTCCAGAGTAGTGATGCTAGTTGGGCGGGCGGGTGCGGGCAGCGAGAATTGAACCCTGTGGCACCCCCATAGCGACTGCCAGAGGTCCAGATAACAGGCCCTCCGATTTGGCACACTGAACTCTATCTGAGAAGTAGTTAGTGTAGCAGGCGAGTGTAATGTTTACTGTTAATTTTTATTGTTTATTTCACTTTTGTGTAATATCTACTTAACTTGCTTTGGCAATGTTAACATATGTTTCCCATGCCAATAAAGCGCCATGAATTGAAATTGAGTGACGGGAGAGTTTATACAGTGCATGACAAAGATATGCACGTCATACTGTGTACTGTGTAAGAATTTAAGACTACTTTACATGTGCAACACTTGAAAATATTGTAATATGTACTATAGGGTAGAAGAGTGTCAGACTCTGTATCCACCATAAACCTATATTTGCCGGCCTCATGACATAAGGAAGTGTGACTTCCCAGAATGACTAGCTTCTGTCTGAGACTCTGAGGGTAGAAAACTATTGATCAAGGAGCATATACAATCTGGCATTGTAATTGTCCAATTAAATCCATTAGTTTAGTAGATTTGGCACCAGGCATATCATTGGGTGGGGGAAATGCTGCTGGATATGCTGATTGTCTTTTGGGCCCTAGCTGTATCTGAGAAGATCATCAGGGTAGATCATGAGGCGCAAATCTAATAGAGGTAAAAATGAGTTTAGCTAATTAATTCAACAAATAGACCAATTAAGCCAGGAAAGTTGTTAGGAATGCAATAGTGAATCATCTCTGTAGAGATGGTTTGGATGCCCACTCTCTTTTCTCTCTTTAATACAACAAAAATCTTACGGCACACAGAATTATCTCAGACTCCGAGTTGGGTTAGACCATAGAAATGTAATTAGATACGGTATATCTTAATGGGTTGGATAATCACCCCCTCTCTCTCCTCTCCTTTGTTAGAACAACCCCTATAGCATACTGAATCATCTCTGGAGTTGAATATAGAGTTAGATTATATCTTGTCATGACTGTCCTGATCAGGTAAGGTTACAGGAGACCACAACCCTACAGATTATCTCTCAACCCCAACAGAGGAAGAGAGATCTAGGGATCTGAAGATGTGGGGGTTTTATGACCCCTCACGCCCCTGGTAAATCTCAGGCCACAGACAAATTCCTTTGTCCTGTTACTATGGAGAACCAGCCTCAGAACATTAAACATGAAATAAAGGGACTTAGGAACAAGGGTTTCCGTCAGCCACATTGGTGGTCATGACGATAGATGAAATATGAAAATGTATATCATTTTTGTTTTGTTATTAAAGGTTAATAGATGACGTTATTACGAAAACATTGTAACGTGAAGAGTTTTCCTAGTATATGTTTGATGTTTATACATTGTACGTTGTGTGGAAAATGTCCAAATCAAAGGGAATGTTTTGGTAAAGATTAAATGTTAAGTTGTCTAAAATTGGATTTGAGTGAAATCTAGACCTTGCCCTCATTGCCCTCACTTGGTATGCCCAGAGAATTGCCCTAAAGGCGGTTACGCCCACTTCTGACCCAAGGGTATAAAACCTGTGAGTAAAGAATTCACAGACAAGACT